>NC_068981.1:28172909-28177009 GCF_001194135.2 Octopus bimaculoides
CAAAAAATACCTGCCCCTACTTGTTCATGTAGAGTTCTATTAAACCTGTGCAAATTGATTAGAATGGTGTTCGGTACCCTAATGTCATTGTTGCCTTTTGTAAAATGCAGTCTGGTATGAGGATATCTTCGTCCTTTACTCCCAGCAGTTTTGGAGGCTCTGTAAAAAAAAGGGTTATAGGCGAAGTCCCTTCTTAGTGCCGATAAGAGAGGGAATCATCTAATTGTATTGGGTTGGTGCATAATTATTGCGGCTTTTTCCCAACAAATTTTGTTTAACAAAAACAATAACATGTAACAAAAACATCTTTAAATGATTATTCCGGAGCATATTCACCATGTACTTCAATTACTGCTTCCCATTTGCTTGGCAGACGGTCAGACCGTCATTTAAAGATGTTTTTGTTAAATATTGCTATTGCTTTTATTGAATAAAATTTGTTGAAAAAAAGCCGCAATAATTATGCACCAACTCAATATTTACTAGCAAGACTGTCTCTGTTTTTAAATATGCTGAATTGCAGATATCGCGTTTCTATATTATAAATAATTTATATAATTTTATAAATGTGCAAGCGCGCATGTGTGTGTGTGTGTGGTAGGGACTTCATTAATACATATATCAAAGAAAACAACCTGATTCTTTCAGAGAGTTTTGTGATCGTTTATAATTCGCTTGTTTCAGTTATTGGACTGCGACCATGCTGGGATACCGATTTGTAGAGTTTTAGTTGAACGAATCGTCCCTAATACGTAATTTCATTAAGTTGGATACTCTTTTGCCTAACCGGTTACCAAGCAGTGATGGGTGACACACACACACACATAAACGACGGGCTTCTTTTAGTTTTCTTTTATCAAATCCATTCACAAGGCTATGGTCAGCCCGAGGTTATGGCTGAAGACATTAGCCTAAAGTGCCACGCAAAAGGACTGAACTTGAAACCATATGGTTGGGAAGCAAAACTGGCTTCCACGGTTTCTGTCTACTAAATTCACTGGTCGGAAATGGTCGGCCCAGGCTATAAACCAGATATTTGTCCAAAGTGGCATGCAGCGGAACTGAACCCGAAACCACGTGGCTGCAAAGCAACCTCCTTAACCACACAGCCACGCCTGCACATGATGAATATATTGTAACCCTTTTCTGCGTTTCCTGCACAGAGTAAGCCCTACAGAGAAGGGTTTCGTTACTTCAGCACAAGCTATACATTGTAGGGAATGAATTCACTTTAGTTAATCGATACCCCTACTTCATTTATAGTCCTTGGTGTTGTTGAAGGCGGGTGGCCTAGTGGACTGGTGTTGCACTCACGATCGTAAGATCGCATTTTCGATTTCTGGCCTAGGCAGTGCATTCTGTTCTTGAGTAAAATATTTCGTTTTGTATTGCTCCAGTTACTCGGCCGTAAACGAGTAACCCTGCGACAGACAGGTGTCCTGTTCGTAGGAATGTTGTGATTTTGGTCAGTTAAACGCTCAGGAAACCGGGTAACTTACCCTAGAAGTGATAAGATTTGAGAACGTAATGTCCAAAAGTTGTTGTTGTTGATGATGATGATGATGATGATGATGCAGCTGCTGTTGTTGATGATGTTGATGATGATGATGATGATAATGCTGTTGTCGATTATGATGATAATGATGCTGTTGATAATGATGCTGTTGATGATGATGATAATGATGGTGTTGTTGTTGTTGATGATAAGGAGGAGGAGGATGCTGCTGATCATGATGATGATGATGATATTGTTGTTGTTTTAGCCACAGGTTGTCCTTCATGAAGATGACACATAATCGAAGTTTATCGCAACGTTAACCATCACGATTTATTTTCTAAAAAAATTCATCAACCTACAATTTATATTACTCATAGGGCTTTGCAAAAAAAAAATAAAAAATTTTAAAAAAACAAAGAAAAAAAAATTGATGGAGATTTGGTTGCTATTTCTAACACGACGAACAACCATATAAAGGATTCATGTAGAGTGTTTAACAAAGGGGTTACTGTGACTATATTTACACATCTGCGTGTGTGCAGAAAGTGCGTGTGTGCCAATTGCGTAAGACCGAAAGAAATTCTTCTGTCGAATTTCTGTATATCCTACTCACTGTGTGTGTGGTATGTGTGTGTGTTTGTGAGTGTGTGTGTGCGTGTGTGTGTGTGCGTGTGTGTGTGTGTGTGCGTGCGTATGTGTGTGTGTGTGTGTGTTTCAACATTAAATGCATTGTTGATTTCGTTTTGCGCACACGCTCACACGGGCACCGATACAAAACAATAAGCGGACGCACACACACACACACACACACACACACACACTCACATACACACATACACACACACACACAAACACCCACATACATGAATAGATTGACATTAAACATTCTCATCCGCACACGTACGCATGCATACATGATGAACGTATATTATGCGTGTGTATATGTGCAGATGTCACGTTTAAATATATGTGTGGGTGTGTAGGTATGTGTGTGTATGCATGTAAATGTGTTTATATTTATACAAACTCTCGCATGCACCAAATTGTCAATTCCTGAAGTAAAATTCGAGAAGTAAAATTATGTAGCAACACCAAATGGCGGTGCCCCAGCATGGCCACGGCTCATGAGCTGAAACTAGATAAAATGAAAAAAAAATGAAAATGATATATATACACACACACACACACACACACACACATATATATATATATATATATAAATGCACACACATGCATATAAATATAAGTACATATATATTATATACATACATACATACATACATACAGACGTACCAGCAAATACTATATAATTTTATATTTCATTAATTTAGGCAAACATTTATGGAGAAGGTGTATATAACTGTTTTAACCGTTGATCCCAAACTGTATTTAGGGGGTGTTTTGAGGAAAGAATAGGGTTCATTTCATCGGAATGTGCCACAATAGACTAGACAGATCAATGATAACTTGTATGTGGTAATAACATATTTATGTGTTCGTTAAGATGTGTTCGTATGAGTCAGTTTGCGTGTGTATCCATATACGCACGCGTGTGTGTGGCAGAGAGAGAGAGTATTGTGAGGGAGTATGTGAGAGAGAGAGAGAGTGTGTGTGTGTGTGTGTGTGTGGGTGTATGTGTGTATGTAGGAGAGTTAATATATAAGTGCACGTCTGTTAGCCTCTATGTGTGTGTTTCTCAGTGAAGTGTGTGTGTATGTGTGAGAGCGTGTGTGCATGTCTGTTAGTGTCTGTGTGTGTTTATATCAGTGATGTACGTTCTTGTGTGAATGAGTCTGTTTTCTGGACATGTGTGACTGAACAGCAATATGTGTGTGCGTGTGTGTATAGAGAGAGAGAGAATGAGAGAGCGAGAGAAGGAGGGAGAAAGAGAATGAGAGAGAGAGAGGGAGAGAGAGAGAGAGAGAGAGAGAGAGAGAGAGAAATCTACATCTATTATACATCTATATATGTAGATATATTTATATCTATCCTTCTATTTATGTGTATGTGACATTACTGTTCTTCTCTTTACTTCCCCTCTCGCTCTATGTGTAAGTGTGTGTATGTATATATACATATGTATGTTGGTGTGTATGTGTGTATATCTATACATGTATGTATGTATGTATGTATGTATGTATAAAGGTATGTGTATGTATGTATATATAAACACCGTCAATACCTTTGAAACTATTTATATATATGTGCATAATGACGCAAAATATAGAGAGAGAAATGCGTATATATATATATGTGGTGTGAGAGTGTAAATATATATATACGCATATATATATATATATATATATATATATATATATATATATATATATATGTATGTATATATATATATATATTGTTGTGTCTGGGGAGAGTCATTTTCTTTTTGTGCCTTAAACGAAATATATATATATGGATATGTATATACATATGTATGTATAGAGACAAACAGACAGACAGACAGAAAGACAGACAGAAAGAAAGAAAGACAGACAGACATACAGATAGATAGATAGATAGATAGATAGGTAGCTGAATGAATGCATACACACACACTAATGCATGAATATAATACACATCTATATATATATATATATATATATAT
>NC_068981.1:28179145-28179904 GCF_001194135.2 Octopus bimaculoides
TATATAGGTAGGTGGTTTTCTAGAGTTTCTACAAGGCGTTGGTCGGTCTGGGACACAAGTAGAAGAAACTTGCCCACGTTTCTACGCGTTGGGACTGAACCTTAAACATCGTGGTTGCAAAGTGAGCTTCTTAACCACACCAACATGCCTTTTGATAAGACGGTTGACACCTCGACTGCAATTTCTGTTCATCAAAGTGTTGAAATGAAAATTCTTCGAGAACGAGGTCATCCAATTACCCAGTTTTCGGTTTTAGAACAGGTGCGAGTCACTATTCTTGATTAAAAAAAAAAAAGTCATCCTGAAGTTGTAATAAACTATATTTTCCAAATTATTGAACCTGGATATTTCTAGCGAATTTATGGAATCAGACCTCATGTGGGATAAAATGAAGGGTCAAACTAGCGTGGTATTTGATATTGGAATATGAAGAGCTTTAATAACATATTGCATGATTTGAGCGATAACACTCTCATATCCACCCCAAGTCGCTGTCCCAGTAATTCACAGTTGATGAGTACATATGAGTAAGCGTATGTTTATGTACATACATAGCTTTAATATGCATACTTAAATATATACGTCTGCATGCATATACGTAAAAGCTCTCACAATGTTGAGTGTGTTTATATATATATACATGCCACCGCACAAAACTCTCGACTCTTGAGTCACTCATAAAAAACATACCTTGACTCAAATTTTGACATCTATATCCCCCCCGCTCTCTCTCTCTCTCTCTCTATATATATATATATA
>NC_068981.1:28180852-28181553 GCF_001194135.2 Octopus bimaculoides
ACAGAGAGAGATAGATACATTTCTTTTATTAGCCACACAGGGCTCAACACAGATGGGACAAATACAATGTAGAGCTTTTCTTTTTGCGAGGGGGAAGGAGAGAAAGAGAAAGAAAAAGGGGGGGGTCGATCAAAAAAGATCGTAGGAAAGAAAAAGGGGGGGGGAGCTCGATCAAAAGGGATCGAGAAAAAAAAAGTCTGTTGTGTGGCATTATTCTGTAGTAATGCCCTTATATAAATATAGATAGATAGACAGATAGATAGATAGGTAGACAGATAGATAGATAGATAGATAGATAGATAGATAGATAGACAGATAGATAGATATCAAGTACCTGAATGGAAGGTATACTCATGCATGCCTAGATATATTTCCATATGAATATACAAATGAGTGTGTGCAAGTACAGATTTAAACATGATATATATAGTAACAAAATTATACAAATTATAGTTCCCGATTTAGGGAAACAGGCCAACCGTTTTCTGAAGAGGGGAATAGTCGATACCATCGACCCGAGTACTTCACTGGTATTATATTATATACACAAATATATGTGTGTACCTATCTATCTATCTATCTATCTCTCTATTTAGCTATCTTCAACACACACACACACACATGTGTGTATGTATATATGTATGTACGTGTATGTATATATATATATATATATATATATATATATATATATATATATATAT
>NC_068981.1:28182018-28182598 GCF_001194135.2 Octopus bimaculoides
TATATATATATATATATGAAGTATTATTACTATTAAAACAGCACTAATAAGGTGGCTAGCACGAAACGCACACGAGTTGATGTAATGAGCATTTTAGAAATAGATGTTAAATACTGTCTCCAGCTGACGATTGCAAAGCATGTTTTCCCATGCACATCATGAAATCAATTGATATTGGGGTATGTAGTAAGCTACCTTCGAATTCCATCCTGAAGGTAGGCCTATTTTTGGAAATATTAATTACATTGCTCGTGTGTGTATTTATCGTAGAATTGGTGGTTGTTTTGAAGCTCTCGCTTTCATTTTTAGCAAGCGGTATCTTAATCCTTCTTTTCTTCAAATGTTATATATATATAGGCGCAGGACTGGCTGTGTGGCAAGTAGCTTGCTTACCAACCACATGGTTCCGAGTTCAGTCCCACTGCGTGGCACCTTGGGCAAGTGTCTTCTACTATAGCCTCGGGCTGACCAAAGCTTTGTGAGTGGATTTGGCAGACGGAAACTGTTAGAAGCCCGTCATATATATGTATATATATAAAAGTGTGTTTGTGTGTCTCTGTTTGTCCCCCCACCATCGCTT
>NC_068981.1:28183126-28184102 GCF_001194135.2 Octopus bimaculoides
TATATATATATATATATATATATATATATATATATATATATGCATGCATATATGTATGTATGTTTGAATATATGTGTGTATGTATGGATCTATGCATACGTGTATGAACAAACCTCAACTTCAGTTTCTTATTTTAAAGCAGCTTTAGAATTACCAAAATATTATGGACACCCATAATATAAAAAGTAGAAACGAATTTCTAAAATTCCCTTTGACTGGAATGTTGAGTTTCGACTGACGGTATCTTCAGCTAATGTCGCTTTTAATAAACCGCCAGATTATGATTAAACTCTCAGCTAATATCTGTGCGTGCGTGTGTATGTGTTGCATCAATAGTGCATTGGCAAGTCACTTGATCATATAACTAGAATACTCATCACCTAAACCGACCGAGGATTCTTTTTATCTCTTTGTTTATTTTTTGTTTATTTTTTGTTTATTTATAAACTAATATCCATTCATATACAAATCAACACGAACGCACGCAAACACAAATATACATAGATATACTGACATCTATATATATATATGTATATATATATATATGTAATCTTTTTTACTCTTTTTCTTGTTTCAGTCATTTTGACTGCGGCCATGCTGTAGCACCGCCTTTAATCGAGCAAATCGAGCCCAGGACTTATTATTTGTAAGCCTAGTACTTATTCTATCGGTCTCTTTTTGCCGAACCACTAGGTTACGGCGGCATAAACACACCAGCATCGGTTGCCAAGTGATGTTGGGACACACACACACACACAAGCACACACACATGCAAATATATATATGGGATTCTTTTAGTTTCCGTCAACCAAATCCACTCACAAGACTTTGGTCGGCCCGAGGCTATAGTAGAAGACACTTGCCCAAGGTGCCACGCAGTGGGACTGAACCTGGAACCATGTTGTTGGTAAGCAAGCTACTTACCACACAGCCATTCCTGCGCCAATATATATATATATATATATATATATATATA
>NC_068981.1:28184232-28186606 GCF_001194135.2 Octopus bimaculoides
ATATATAACGTGTGTGTATGTCTATATGTGTGTGTGTATGTGTGTGTGTATGTGTGCATACATATAAAAATTCAAGAGTTGTTTACAATGTTTACTATAAAATTAGAAAGTTTAAAAAGTACTAGAGCTAAATGAAAAATCCTGAAGTTTGTTGAGAAACAAGAAAGTTTCTCTCTTTCTCTCTCTCTCTCACTTTCTCTCTCTCTCTCTCACTTTCTCTCTCTCTGTCTCTCTCTCTCTCTCTCTCTCTCTCTCTCTCTCTCTCTCTCTCTCTCTCTCTCTCTCTCTCTTTCTCTCTCTTTCTCCTCCACGTGTGGTTTGTTGTTAACATAGCTAGAATACCAGAAATTTTAGGAGAGGATTTGACAACCACACCAAAGTACAATATGTATAGTAATCATAGATGCTATTGGTTGACCTCAGGTCAGCAATGACACAACAATTATGATAAAAGCTAATTCAACCGCGACCCTCTCGTCAGCCTTCTTCAAATCACATCTTGCTGTAGTTGTTTTTACTCTGCTTGTTACCAAATTCCAGCAGCCCTCAATCAGGTTTCGTGCTAATCTGAAAGGTGCCCTGACTAGATTTGAAAGCTGATCTTCATTTAATCTGATAACAGGTCCTAGCTGTATATGTCATGTAGCCCCTATTTCAATTGATAAATAGTGCAGGACAAATGAATAATACTGGCCCCATTTTAAATGGTAACAAGCCCAAGATAGACTTGAAATATAGGCCCCATCTCAAACAGCAATAATCCCTGGCTACTTGGGAAAATTAATCCACATGTCGTTTAGAACGAAGCTGAGTCCAGATGTTAAATATAATTCATGTTTTAGTCAGTAATTAATTCAGACTAGATGCGATACGAAGTTTTCCATTTGAAATGGCAAGGAATCCAGACCAGATGTGAAATATAGGCCACATTTCAACTGGTAATATGCCTGGGCCGGATGTGAAATGTAAACTTATTCAAATGGATAATAGGGCCAGGTCACGTATGAAATGTAAGCTTCATTTAAAACTACACTTTAAGTATTTTACTAATCATAATAGTTACTTGTCAGATATATATATATATATATATATATGTGTGTGTGTGTGTGTGTGTGTGTGTGTGTGTGTGTGTGTGTGTGTGTGTGTGTGTGTGTGTGTGTGCGTGTGACGGCACCAAAGGAAAGTAATATTATCGTTAAAAGGCGCGAAATTGCCGCGATCGTTTGGATAATTGACAAGGATTTAAAGATATTTCATGTGTGTATTTTCCCTTTCTTCTGTTTCTTTCTTTCTGTATTTTTTAACACACGCACACACACACACACACACACACACACACACACACACCTGTGCATGACGTACTTATAAGTCACAGAATAGATTAGAAGATTTATACAAATAAAAAACATTCTTCTGTACAGAAAACTTTATCGTTTTCGCCCCGATTTCTCATGGTTTTACGATTTCGAGAATCCTTGAGAGTATGGAATGGGATACCCTCAAAATCGTAAGACCATGCTACAAGTTCCTTTCATACTCTTCCTGGCCCTTGGAGCGAAGTTTCTAAGACGTTGCAGTGGCAACAATCCATTCTACTTCCTTTCCTTTTCAAATTTGGGCACAATGTATGTAGGACTATATTATTCAATGTAACCTTCTTTTGTTTCTTTTTCTTTTTCACATGGTTGAGTGTGATCACCTTAGTATGCTGGCTGTGGACGGCTGACACTTTCCATCATGCCCAGCAAAATAAGCAATAATAATAATAATATTAAATGTCCTGATGCAGTACCAGGGTGTCTTGATGCAGAACCAGGCAGTGGCTCTCATGGCTTCTGATCATAACTGATCGGAAGTGTTATCATGTACATTGATTTGTCTTGGTATAAAAGATGGGCTACAGCAAATATTCTGCTTAGTACTACAGATTTGCTTGTCAGGTGTTTGACCTTAACTAGTTGAGCATGTCCGTTAGTGGCTGACGATATGCGCATCGCTCATCACGAGAAGAAGTAGCGGGAGAGCATCATAGTCATGTGCTAAGAGGAATTCTTTGGGGTTTGGATAATTCACCTTTGGAAACATGGGTGTTTCTTTCAACATCCTTAAACAACCCTTATTCAGGTACCTTTTGAGTGGGATGGGCTACTCGACCTGAAGAAAATTCTAACTGGGCCCCACCTGTAAGGTCATGCGCTGTTTATCTTGATATGAGATTACCATGTCTTGATATGAGATCATTATATGGTTGTGAGGCCTGTGCCTGGCGTACTCTTATCAGGCGGGTAGTCATGATGGGTATACTGGGTTTTGTATATTTTACCCCAGTGTCACTTTGATGGCATGCACTGCTCTCTCACTTAATAATAATAAT
>NC_068981.1:28186616-28191890 GCF_001194135.2 Octopus bimaculoides
TACAAATGCAAAACAAAAGTCAAACATAACATAATAATAATAATAATAATAATAATAATAATAATAATAATAATAATAATAATAACAGATCATCAGCTTAGGCTGACTGATGAGAACTTGAAACCGGAGACTGAAATGCTAATTACTGCTGTTCAGGAACAAGTAATTAGAACAAATCTGATAAAGGTAATGAGCAACAAAACCGAGGCAAACAGCAAATATAGAATCTGTAGGAAAGGAAACGAAGGTATCAAACACCTTTTGAGTGAGTGCAGCATACTTGTACAAAAGGAGTATGAATGTAGACATGAGTGTGTAGAGAAAAGAGTGCACTGGAATGTTAGCCGAATGTGTGGCTTCAAAATAGCAGAAAAGTGATATGAACACATCCCAGAGGCACTGAGAGAAAAAGAGAATTATAGGTTTTTATAAGACTTCCCAACAAATAATAACCACACTTTTGAAGTAAGAAGACCAGATATGATTACAGAGGACAAAATATACAAACATTGCAAGATCATAGATTTTGCAATTTCCTACGATAGAAGAACTGACACCAAAACCATTGAAAAAAAAACGAGAAATATCAGGATCTAAGACAACAATTAATCCTGTACTAATTAGTGTACTTGATTGAAAGAGATTGGAATTGAAACTCGCATTGACGACTTTCAAAAAGTGCCATCCTATATTCTGCAAGAATCCAAAGAAAGATTCCTGGGATTTGAAGAGATTTTTTGGTATATTCTGCTTAGTATCACAGATTTGCTTGTCAGTTTACTTGACTTTAACTAGTTGAGCATTTCCCTTGGTGACTGACGGTATGTGCATCTCTGATCCCGAGCAGAAGGAGTAGGGTTACGGTGTTGAGTGGAATTCTTTAGAGTGTGTTGAGTGGAATTCTTTAGAGTTTGAATAATTCACCTCTGGAAATATGGGTGTTTTGTTCAACATCCTTAACCAACACTTATTCAGAGACCTTTTGAGTGGGATGGACTACTCAATCTGAAGAAAATTCTAACTAGGCCCCACTTGCAAAGTCATGCGCTGTTTATCTTGATATGAGATCACCATGTCACGCACATATAGTTGTGATGCATGTGCCTGGTGTACTCATATCAGACGGGTAGACATGATGGGTATACTGGGCTTCGTATATATGTACTCCAGTCTCAATTTGATGGCATGTACTGCTCTTTCATTCAATAATAATAAAAATAATAATAATAATAATAATAATAATAATAATAATAATAGCTTTTGTGAATAACTTCAGGTCGACCAGTTTTCCTTTACCTCTTCCTAGATCATACCCCAACTTCTTTTGCCGTAGTATTTCACTCATGGGGATCATTCCCAGCACAAAGGTCAGTGGGGACACACTGTTTCCCTGAAAGATACCTAATTTGATTTTCATTTCTCCTAATACTTGATTCCTTGCGCTCAATTCCGTTCTCCAGCATTTCATGCTATTGTATATAAGGCTTCTCATATAAGATGAAGATAGTGCCAATTATTGTTGGGTCCTTGGAAACAGTATCAGAAGGCATCAAGGTTTGTCTCTTCGGTACGGCCAGAATAATGAAGAAAGTATTGGATAGCTGAAAAGTGATAGAATGGATAGCATGGTACCATAAGCTGCAGGTAGCAAGCCCGCTATGCATGTAAGACTCCAGGGAAAAAACCTGTGATAAAGAAAAATAATAATAGTAATAATTTACATCAGTCACAAAATGTATGATGAGAGATATCGAAGAAAGATAGTTCGACCGAAATGCAGCTTCGAGTCCACCAATAAGGGAAATTTGGTATTGACAACAGTGTAGAATTCCTCGTATGATTTATCAAAAAAAAAAAAATTGTTGCATAGTACTTCTTTCTACGATCGTTTACACCATCGAAGATTTTTTAAGTGCAAAATATTTTACAGCTCAAAACTAACTTAAAAGGCTCAATCAATCAATCTATAAGCTCTTCTTTTGCATTATATGTTGAGTATTAAATTTCGTAATAATCTCCTTTCATAGAACAGTTTCTGTTGGAAGATAATACATACATACATACACATTCTTTATTTTCTCTCCTTGTTTCTTTCTGTGGAAGAGAGTAGGCACGAAACGTTAAAGACTTTTTCACTTCCCGAGCATTAAATTAATACATCTGTTTGTTCTCTACACCACCTGTCTCCGTCTTTTGTTTTGTTTGTGAATCCTCCCCCTATATACATACATACATACATACATACGTACGTACGTACGTACGTACGTAGTACTCTCAAAATCTGAAAGAAAAAGGCTGATTAGAAGACTACAGATACAAGACATCAATGGAACTGTAAAGATATGTAAAACTTTCCAAACATTTAGCACATAAATACATATGCATGCATCTAGACATGAAAATATATACATAAAAACGCATCCATAAAACAAATATACAAATCTGCGCATACACTAACACCAAATACTGCACACACACACACACACACACACACACACACACACACACATATGCACAAATACCTAGATGATGTTGATAAAAGTTCCAATGAAGGAGCCTTGAATCTATGTTAGAGTCCGGCTCTTTCTCTATGGACAAGAAATACAGAAATGAAACTGATTGATAACATACATACATACATACATACATACATATTATTGCTAAAGCAATCTGCAAGAAAACTGTCCTGAAATAACATTAGAAAATCCCTCTGTTATGGAATACATTCATAAACATCAACTCAAGGAATACTGGTGGAATATTTCCATCAAAACATCTGTCAAATTTAAGCATAACAGACCGGATGTTGTTGTTTGGGACAGAGGGTAAAGGTATGTACCATCATAGAGGTCAGCTGCCCTTGCAATTATAAACATATCCGTGAAAATCAAAGAAAAAGAGGATATCTATGGACAACTACTTCGAAACCTCCAGCTTCTATATCCAGACTATGAATTCATATTCGCACCAATAATAATTGGAGCACTAGGTTTTGTTAGTAAATGCTTAAAGGAGAATCTGGATAAACTGGGATTTTCAGAAAGAGAAATCGAACGGCTAATTTGTACATTTCAAGTGCAATTTGTGAGTGGAACAGTAAAAATATGCAAGACTTGTCTCAAATTCCAAATGTGAATTTGTCTGTGTTAACTACATCCCAAAGATGGTGCCTTGTATCTTTGTTGGAAACCATCTCCCTCCTCAGTAGAAGATTTATAATAATTAAAACATAGAAGCGACATACATACATACATATATATACAGATATTTACAAATGCAAGCTCTATCGTAGAAGGTTCCTGCTTTTGTGGTTTTAACAAGTTTATATAACTTCCCAAGAGTAAATTGCATTGCTTTTTCCACCTTTGCCTGATGAAATGAAAGTGAATCATATATATGTTGTAATATTACCCATTCATTTATATCGACGTGATAAAGGAAGATTTCCAGTAGAGCTGGTATGGGACCGTCAATAACGGGGAACATTGATGGACCTGCTCGGCTCTACGCACGATGACGCTTCTGGGACAGCAACCTGGGAGGACCCCAGGCCCATTATGCAATAACATAAGTAAGCATGCAACAAGTATTTTATATTCACGTATACCACGTATTGTTGAAGCGATCGTAATAAAGAAATGAAGGTAATGCCGTAACCTCCGTTCTTGGGCATGCTATATATACACACACACGTGTGTGTGTGTGTGTGTGTGTGTGTGTGTGTGTGTGTGTGTGTGTGTGTGTATGTGCGTGCGTGCGTGTGTGTGAATGTGTACTTATTGGATTATCTGGGAATGCAAGTTCTGTAACTTTTGGCAGTGATCCAAATAGACGTGTTATACTGATATTTTTTTTAAAAAAAGCCATTTCATAAAAGGAGTCTAAACGCTAGATATTTTTACACTCAGATAATCAATTTATGATTTTAAAAATGTTTTTATTATTGGAAGAAAAAATGGCAAGAGGAAAAAAAAACGAAGAAATAAAAGAAAACTTAAATAGGAGAGATATTATGAAGAAACGGAAGAAAAATAGATAATGGGGAAGAGTAGCAGTTGAATGCGAGCAAAAGTATAAAAAAGAAAACATCAATCAACACCAACATAAGCATACTCTTTTATTTCTTTCAGTCATTTGACTGCGGCCATGCTGGAGCACCGCCTTTAGTCGAGCAAATCGACCACAGGACTTATTCTTTGTAAGCCTAGTACTTATTCTATTGGTCTCTTTTGCCGAACCGCTAAGTTACGGGGACGTAAACACACCAGCGTCGGTTGTTAAGCGATGTTGGGGGACAAACACAGACACAAAACATACACACACACACACACACACACACACACACGCATATATATATATACATATATACGACAGGCTTCTTTCAGTTTCCGTCTACGAAATCCACTCACAAGGCTTTGGTCGGCCCGAGGTTATAGTAGAAGACACTTGCCCAAGGTGCCACGCATTGGGACTGAACCTGGAACCATGTGGTTGGTAAGCAAGCTACTTACCACACAGCCACTCCTACACATACATAAGATGCATTCATGCATACATACATATACATCATCATCATCATAATCAACAACAACAACAACAACAACAACCACAAGAATAACATTTTCATCATTTGTGTGGTGTATAGAAAAAAAGGGCCCATTGCAACCTCAATTTTCGATGAAATTTACCGCATTAACTCGAGTATAAGTCGCAATATTTTATGCTTCATTTGAAATGAAAAACTAGGGTTTGGCAAAGCTAATTCTATAAAAAAAAAAAAAAATTGCATTAACATTTAACGTTAAATTAGGAATGCGATTTATACACAAGAGTGATTTATACACAAGCAAATACGATATGCAATGAAGTTATATCCCCTTACAGCTATGACCACGTTTTGTTTCTTAAGAGAATGATGAAATAAATGCCATAGAAAATACCAAGATCGATGTATTCAACTCTAAACAAAATAATAAAAGATCTCTCGTGTGGATAGTTCCGAGATTCTCTGTATTCAAAGCACACGACATACCACGAGTTTGGATTCGAAACTGGGTCTATGTTTCTAAACTAATTTAATAAAGCTTGTATCCACTTGGTCGCTAATACTTGTACGTTAACTTTGTTGTTTTAATGATTTTTTTGTTTTTGGTTTTGATTTTGTTCTTCTTTACGATAACAGAACACTTTTAAACTGTCATGTCACATCAAGAAAGAACAGACATTCTCTCTCTCTCTCTCTCTCTCTCTCTCTCTCTCTCTCTCTCTCTCTCT
>NC_068981.1:28191965-28192209 GCF_001194135.2 Octopus bimaculoides
TCTCTCTCTCTCTCTCTCTCTCTCTCTCTCTCTCTCTCTCTCTCTCTCTATCTCAACACATACAGAGAATAACATATACATATACATATAGATATGGAGCCTAACACACATACACACATATATGTGCGTGTATGTGTGCATGTATATGTGTGTGTATGTATAAATATATATGTATATATATATATATCTAGATGTATATATATATATATATATATGTATATATATGTATATGTATATATATATA
>NC_068981.1:28195186-28196270 GCF_001194135.2 Octopus bimaculoides
CATACACACATATATGTGCGTGTATGTGTGCATGTATATGTGTGTGTATGTGTGTCTGCATGTTATATTTTTAAATACAAGGCGGCGAGCTGGCAGAAACGTTAGCACGCCGGGTGAAATGCTTAGCGGTGTTTCGTCTGTCTTTAAGTTCTGAGTTCAAATTCCGCCGAGGTCAACTTTGCCTTTCATCCTTTGGGCATCGATAAATTAAGTGCCAGTTGCATACTGGGGTCGATCTAATCCCCGCCCCCCCAAATTTCAGGCCTTGTGACTAGAGTAGAAAATTATATATTTGTAAATATGGCTGTTAAAGAGGTTGGTGACAACAACGACGACGATGGTGATGATGATGATAATGACGATGATAACGATAACCATTATGATGACTATGGTGATGATGATGAGGAGGAGGCAGAAGAGTAGAAGGGTAACGGTGATGATGTTCATGATCATGATGATATAATCGATATTAACATAAACACAAGGCCATAATCGAAGTGGGTTGGTGGAACAATATATTCAAATATTTCACTGGAACTTAATTAAATCACTTACAAATACGAGAAAAAAAAAGGGTTGAGGCCCCAGATATAACTGGACCTAACAGGGCCTGATATTTTGGCCAAATAATGACTACTCTTTGAATATAAGGGACATAGACTTCAACTTCGCTATATTCTCTTCTACTAGTTTCAGTCATTTGACTGTGGCAATGCTGGAGCACTGCCTTTTTGTCAAACAAATCGACCCTAAGACTTACTGTTTGTAAGCCAAGTACTTATTCCTGTCAGTCTCTTTTGCTGAACCGCCAAGTTACGGGGACGTAAACTCACCAACATCGGTTGTCAAGCGATGGTAGGGTGACAAATATATATATATATATAAATACGACGGGCTTCTTTCAGTTTCCGTCTCCCGAATCCACTCACAAGGTTTTGGTTGGCCCGAAGCTATAGTAGAAGACACTTGCCCAAGGTGTCACACAGGAGGACTGAACCCGGAACCATATGGTTGGGAAGCAAGCTTCTTATCACACAGCCACTCCTGCGCCTTAAAATAAGTAATTTATTTCTGCTCTAGGCAT
>NC_068981.1:28196280-28200871 GCF_001194135.2 Octopus bimaculoides
GTTTCCGTCTCCCGAATCCACTCACAAGGTTTTGGTTGGCCCGAAGCTATAGTAGAAGACACTTGCCCAAGGTGTCACACAGGAGGACTGAACCCGGAACCATATGGTTGGGAAGCAAGCTTCTTATCACACAGCCACTCCTGCGCCTTAAAATAAGTAATTTATTTCTGCTCTAGGCATAAGGCCTTGAAAGAGTTTTTTTGGGGAAAAGTGCTACTCGATAACATCGAGTTCCAGCACTCAACTGGTATTCATTTCATCGACTCCGAAAGGACGAAAGCAAAGTCGACCTCGGTGGAGTTTGAACTCAGAACGTAACGGCAGACGAAATGCCGCTAAGCATTTCGTCCGGCGTGCTAACGATTCTGCCAGCTCGCTTGTGTGTGTTTCTTTTAATTCTTTTCTTATTTATTTTATTCATTCGTCTGCAGACAAGGGTTTAGTCTAACCAATCGACCCCAGTGCTAGTGTTTTGGTCAGGTACTTATTGTATCGGTTTTTTTCTAAAACCGCTAGGTTACTGGAAGGTAAACAAGCCAACACTGGATATACGTAGGGATTTCATACAATCCCCATTTACCGAATTGACTCACAAGAAATGTACACTCCCTCCCCAGTATTTGACTACTATATGCTGCTAACATCAGCAGGTGAAGGAACCAAGGAAATAAACTCTGGTATAATTTCAAAACACGAAGAAAAGCTCTGTAATCACCTATATATTATACTTCAAGGTATTTTGTCCGAATAATCATAAATTTTAACTTCGGTTAAGGTAAGGTCTCAAAATTTGTGGGAGATTAGAAATATAAAATGGATCTCTACTGAAACTTGCAAAAAAAATAAATAAATAAAAAGCATTGGATGAACTCCTAACGACGATACCGGACCGACCAACCATTCGAGGATACACTCAGAGAAGATCAGCAACTACAAACTCGATCATCGACCAACTTTAAATCATAAAACGACAATAAAACTTTAAAAAAAAAAAATCAAAGTGGTGCTCCAGCATGACTGCAGTCCGGCGACTGAAACCAGTAAAAGAATAAGGAATGCGTGCCAGACGATTAAACCCCTTCTAGATATTTATTTTATTGGCCCTTTGAGAGACGGAAGCTAAATTCAACGTCGGTGAGGTACGAACTTAGAATAAACATAAAGAATGCAACAGAATATCACACGTCGTTTTCTCTGCCACTTTATGAAAAGAGCAACATCTGTTGCTCAGATATGGGAGTAATTAGAAAAAAAATACTATTATTATCCCTATTAAGGCGGAGAGCTGGTAGAATCGTTAGGGCGCTGGACGAAATGCTTTTCTTTGGCGCTTTATGCTCTGAGTTCAAATTCCGCCGAGGTCGACTTTGCCTTTCATCCTTTCGCGGTCGATAAATTAAGTACCAGTGAAATACTAGGGCCGATGTAATCGACTAGTCTTCCCCCACCCCACCAACAATTTCAAACATTGTGTGTCGATAGTAGAAAGAATTATTTAGGCGGCGAGCTGGCAGAATCGTTAAGCATGTCGGACGAAATAATTAGCGGTATTTCGTCCGCTGCTACGTTCTGAGTTCAAATTCCGCCGAGGTCGGCTTTGCCTTTCATCCTTTTGGGGTCGATAAATTAAATACCAGTTTCGTACTGGGTCGATCCAATCGACTGGACCCTTCCCCAAAACTTTCAGGCCTTGTGCCTAGAGTAAAAATGATTATTTAGTCGGAGAGCACACCGGACTAAATGCTTTTCTTCGACGCTTTATGCTCTGAGTTCAAATGCCGCCGACGTTCAGTCTGCTTTTCATACTTTCGGGGTCAGTATAATAAGTTCTAGCTGAGTACTTGGATGGAGATAATATACTTGCCCCTCCCCACAAAAATTGCTGGTCCTACGCCAAAATTCGAAGCCATTATCATGGGGCTGAGCTGACAGAATTATTAGCACGCTAGATGAAATACTTTGCAACTTTTTTCCTGGTAATTTACGTTCGAAGTTCAAATTCTGCCAAGCTCGATTTTGCCTTTTATCCTTTCGAGGTCGATAAGATAGGTACAAGTTTAGCACTGGTG
The DNA here is from genome assembly GCF_001194135.2 of Octopus bimaculoides. Lineage (NCBI taxonomy): Eukaryota > Metazoa > Mollusca > Cephalopoda > Octopoda > Octopodidae > Octopus > Octopus bimaculoides. The sequence continues at coordinate 28,198,350 of NC_068981.1, forward strand.
CCGATATAATCGACTAGCCCTTTCCCCAACAACAGTCCAGACCTTGTGTCTTTAGTAAAAAGAATCGTTATTTTAATATTTCTGGGTTCAGATTCCGCTTTAAGCATCTCTACCATTTATCCTTCCAAAGTTGATAAATAAATACCAGATAAATGAGGATGCCAAAGTCATCTACTAACACACTTTTTCCAAATTCCTGGTCTTGCTCCTACTAAGAAATTATTACATAACAATCACCAGGATGATAGATGGAAGGGGAAGCAGTTGGTATTGAAAACTTGAGAAGTTCTTCAGAAACATCTCTTTCGTTTACAGTTCAAATTTCGGTAAGGATTGGGTCGTTGCACACATTTTGACATGAAGAATTGCCACAAAGGAAGGGGTCAAACACACAAAAAGATTTTAGGATTAGATATAAATCGATTTTATTAAGTTCTTTACACTGATTTAGAATTCATGTTATTTTTGTGGGATCCACATGACACTTGGGGGAAGGGGTCATATAAAATGATTACTTAAAAATTTATATGCAATCGATTGGTTTACTCAAAATATTTTAACAAATCTAATACAATTCCCAATAATAATTACTTATAATAGAATGTTTTGTAAACATCAAATGGTTTTGAGTGTCTCTTACAATGAAGGGGGTCTATAGGGGGGGGGGCTGAGAACCACTGAGTGTGTGTATCAGAACAAATTTTGTTTCACCGAATCCTGAATATGTACCTTGTACTCATTTTGTCGGCTGCGAAATGTTGAAAAGTGGAATGAAACAATCTAATTATTTTTTCTTTTATCTCTTACATGCTTCAGGTCAGTAGACTGAGGCCATACTGGGGCACCGCCTTGAAGGATTTAATCGAACAAACCGAGCCCAGTAATTCATGTATTTTTTATACGTAATTTTTTTTCTTTTTTAAGTGTGGTACCATTTCTACTTGTCACTTTTGCTGAACCACTAAGTTACTGAGATGTAAACAAATCCAAACCGATATCAAGCGATGAGTGTTGGGGGGGGGGAAAAAAAGGCAAACATTCAGACACACATATCAATATATGTACACACACACACACATACACACACACACACACAAAGGGCTTTTTACAGTTTCCGTCTACCAAATCCACACATCAATGGTAATGATGGTGGCGGCAGTGCTCAGCAGCCATGAAACTATATGCCTTATAGTTAGGGTATGCCGGTCTTCTCTACCTGTTGAAGGTTCGATTTGACAGACGTTTAGCTGTAATATCTAATGCCATACAAAGACTCCCAAATTGGGAAGATGAAATTTATAATAATTTTATGCAATTAGAAGTTCGTGCATTTTAGCCTCGAGTCGACAAATGCCTGTGAATAAATTTGATAGACAGAAACTGTGAGAAGCCCTTGTGTGTGTGTAATTGTGTTTGTGTTTGTAGCCCCACGGCCTGATAACTGCGCTGGTCTGTTTACAATACTGAAACTTAGTGGTTCCAAACGCGGAGAGCTGGCAGAAACGTTAGCACGCCGGGCGAAATGCTTAGCGGTATTTTGTCTACCGTTACGTTCTGAGTTCAAATTCCGCCGAGGTCGACTTTGCCTTTCATCATTTCGGGGTCGATAAAATTAAGTACCAGTTACGCACTGGGGTCGATGTAATCGACTTAATCCTTTTGTCTGTCCTTGTTTGTCCCCTCTATATTTAGCCCCTTGTGGGCAACAAAGAAATATGAAACTTAGTGGTTCCATAAAAGTAGCTGACAACGGGATTCACACAAGTACTGGGGCTGATTTGTTCGATTAACCCTACAAGATGGTGCTCCAGCATGCTGTTGTTGGCACTCCGTCGCTTACGACGTCGAGGGTTCCAGCTGATCCGATTAACGGAACAGCCTGTTCGTGAAATTAACGTGAAAGTGGCTGAGCACTCCACAGACACGTGTGCCCTTAACGTAGTTCTCGGGGATGTTCAGCGTGACATAGTGTGAAGTGTGACAAGGCTGACCCTTTGAATTACAGGCGCAGCAGAAACAGGAAGTAAGAGTGAGAGAAAGTTGTGGTGAAAGAGTACAGCAGGCTTCGCCACTATTCCCTGCTGTAGCCTCGTGGAGCTCTAGGTGTTTTCGCTCAATAAACTCTCACAACGCCCGGTCTGGGAATGCTCCAGCATAAACACAGTTTAATAACTAAACAAATAAAAAGAGACAAAAACCATGAAAAACATGACCGTGTAATAAAATTAATTAACTTTGCGGCCACATTGTTTCGACTTGAGTCTCATTGGACGTCACTTTAGGTAACTAACATCTACTATAACCTCAACCTGGCCAATAACCAGTGAGTGAATTTGTCAGAATAAATGGTATGGAAGACTGTAGTGTATATATTTATGTATGTATGTTTGCATATATATATGGCCCCCTGCACAAAGATGACACGCTAATTCATGAAGCATTTCATAATTTTAAGTTAATAAACATCTTTAAAAGACCTCTGCATTTTCAAATCCTCTTCCCTATATATATACATATATATA
>NC_068981.1:28200992-28201310 GCF_001194135.2 Octopus bimaculoides
ATATATATACACACACCTGTGGTGGGGTGCTGAAAAGTTCCTGGCTTTAAGGGTGTCGCGAAAAGCCTGGCTGGAGACGAAACCTTCCGAGTTCTTTTACATGGCTTAGGGAAGGTGAAGGACCGCTGCAATAAGTGTGTGAATCTGAGAGGGGAATATGTTGAATAAAATCATAATTAACCGATTTTCCTGTATTTTCTTCTACCCATTGCCAGGAAATTTTCAGCACCCACGCGTGTATGTATGAGTGTGTATGTATGTGTATATGTATAATTGTATTTATATGTATGCATGTATATGTATGCATATATATAGATC
>NC_068981.1:28202824-28203321 GCF_001194135.2 Octopus bimaculoides
CGAAAAATAAAATGACTATAATCCTTTAATTTTGACTGCGAAGTTTTGAATGTACCGATGCACATACATGCATATACATGCACATGCGTATATATACGGTATGTAAGTGTGTGTGTATCCATGTTTACATGCGTATGTGATATATATTTATATATATATGTATATATATATATTTATATATATATATATACATATATATATAATATGTAGATAGATTGATTGATAGATAGATAGATAGATAGATAGATAGATAGATAGATAGATACATGTCCTGAATCTCAGACGTTTGAATTTCCGTTTCATATTTTAAACGCATTATGTTCCCTTCTACCGGTCACTTCCAAGTATATATGTTTGTGTATGTGTTCATACACACACACACATACACACACACACACATACACACACACACACACACACACACACTTACAAGCGTGCAGAAGCACACGCATACAGAAACGCATATACTTCTCTATATATTTATATATATATATATA
>NC_068981.1:28204162-28207029 GCF_001194135.2 Octopus bimaculoides
TATATATATATATATATATATATATTTACGCGCGCGCACACGTACATATCTGTGAGTACTACACGCTTTATTGTTTTACTATGAAGCACTGAAATCCTGTGTATTCATCAGAAATACTTTATTCTAAGTAGACCCTGTCATACCTACTACAAAACACGTGTGTGACCATACGCGCGCGCACATACACGCACACACACACACACACGCACACACAGATAAGTGTACCAGTATATCATTATCTACATTTAACTCCCATCCTCAGTTTTGGCATGGGCTGGACAGTTTGACAGGTTCCAACAAGTTGGAGGACTTTTAAGTGATTTCTACTGCTCCGTGCCCTTTCTAACGCCAACTACTTCACAGAGTTTACTGAGAGCTTGCTTTATCGTCACCCAAACGTTGGAGACGTCACCAAGTATATTTTAAGACGAAGTCCCTCCCGATTAATGGTGTTGCAGTAGTGACCAGGTGGTAAGTGTTTTAAAAGTATAACCGAATGATAGGCGCAGATGTCCAGCTATGTTATTATTATTATTATTATTGTTCAGTAGTTTTATTTTTATAACGTGCTTTCACTTCACTACCGAGCGCAGCTCTGTGCGCCTTGGGTATGTGCTGTGGTTTGCTGTGGTGCTCTTATGTTTACTGTATTGAAAGTGTTTTGCGTAGAATGTGAGCAGTATCCAGTAGTGCAATTTTCTGTATGTTATATATATTTGTATGTCCTGGTGTTTTTGTTATGTATTTGTCTGATTTTTTTAATTTTTTTATTATTATTATTATTATTATTATTATTATTATTATTATTATTATTATTATTATCATCATTATTATTATTAATTAAGGCGGCGAGTTGGCAGAATTGTTAGCACTTTGGATGAAACACTTAGCAGTATTTTGCCCATCATTACGTTCTGAGTTCAAATTCCACATAGGTTGAATTTGTCTTTCATCCTTCCGTGGTCGATAAATTAAGTACCAGTATCTCTCTCTCCCTCTCTCTCTCTATATATATATATGCGTGTGTGTGTGTGTGTGTGTGTGTGCGTGTGTATATATGCATCTACACGATAGTATTTATGCATATGTATATTCTATAGATCTTTACATTATATATGTGTGCATGTATTTATGACATATATAAATACATACATGTATATGCATATATATATATATACATATAAGAGAAGAGTGAAAAGCAGACGTAATTCTCGACGTACATCGGAATTAATACGTTCTTTAATTGTTCTTCACATATGTGTGCGCATGTGTTCACGTACGTACAACTCTGCAAATCTATCTATCTATCTACAGACACACATACACACACATAAATATACGCGTGTGTGTGTGTATGTGTGTGCATGTACACACACACATATATATATATATATATATATATATATATATATATATATATATATATATATATATATATACATATACATTCATTCTTATACCTATATATCCATGTGTGTGTATATATATATATATATACACACACACACACATTTCATATAAATTCACATAGAAATAATTATTCTGACATTTCTACTACAGATGATGATAATGAAGATGTTGACTAATATTAATAATAGTAATAACAATAATAACAACAACATCTACAACAATAATAATACTAATAATAATAATTTTTATATTTTTAGTAATAATACTAAACAAAATATAAACTTTTGTTTTGGTGTTTTTTATAGTAGTCTCGAACACAAGCAGCAGGAAAATTTTAAGTAGGGTAATTTAACTTCGATTTTAACAAACCTCCCAAATAGCAATAATAATGGTGTCTTACATAGGCACGTGACCACTCACTGTACAAGAGATAATGGCGGATTTCGTTGATCCCCGTACTTAAGTGATACTTAACTTTATTTACCCTGATGAAATTATTGGCAAATTTCACCAAAGTGAGATTTGATCTTTCACGTTTGGTCCAGTCACATTTAAATCAATTCCTAAACGAATTTTTAAAGAGCTATGATATCTTAAATGATCCGCGCCAAAATATTCTTTTGACAATACTTTTGATCTTCCTTGTTTCCACTGACAGCAAACTGATACTCTCTGCAGGGTACTCGTTTTATCTCTAGAATTACACTACGAGCATCGTGTTTATCATCGTTAGTATCAACATCACACACGTACGAAAGGAGTTGTAATCTGGTTACTTGATGATGTACGATGTAACAGATATTCTTTTTAAAATTCACACTCTACTACTTTCGTATAACAGACGGGTTTCAGATACTGAAGTCCTGAGTTTCCTATACACAGGAAAACGAGTTGGTCACAGCTGGAGTGGTCTGTATCAAAGGTCTGGTCAGCCAGCTTTTGACCTGCGGTTAAATAAGAAAAAAGACAATATCATAGGGAAACCGCTCACTAATACATTGCCTCACACGAGATTGCCTACATGGTCACCCTAACACAGGGAGCCAAACCTCTCATTTTATAACAGCCAAATTTCTTATATCACATCTTACCATATTTAAAGAAGAGAGATTGTATTGCGATAGCAGATTCAGTAGTTTTATTCCGGAACGCGTTCGAAATTAGGTCTACTCCTTCATGACTGACCTAGGGCTAAACAATAGCAGCAAGCTCTTGCCAACACCTTCTGTGTCTTCTAACTCACCACATCACTACAACAATGCTAACTGCTTATTTACATTATTTACATTCGAAGGATATTTATCCTCATCTTGTTTGTTGTTAACACAACGTTTCGGCTGATATACCCACCAGCTTTCTTCAGGTATCTTGGGGAAATTTCGGACCTGGGTTCTCATTTCTAAGGTATTCTTCGATGTTGTTGTTATTATTATTGTTATTATTATTATTGTTATTAT
>NC_068981.1:28207039-28207888 GCF_001194135.2 Octopus bimaculoides
GCTATATGCCAACTGCTCTTCTGAATTAGCATGTCACAACTACACAGATCCACCCGGAATTACCAGTTTTCTCACTTCGCTGCACCCATAAACTGCGTCTCGCCCTCCAAAGCGAGGCAATCTTTCCTTCCCAGCATATCTACCTTCTGGATATCTCTTCTTGTTCATATTGTTCTTATTGTTTTGCTGTTGCTATTGCTGTTACATAACCATGGTAATAGAGGCCCTAATGAAATAGATGTGTGATTATGACATTCCAACCGTGACAACCTTGTCATTTTTGAGTGGCGTATAAGTGAATGAGATTACAACAATTCCTCCTGAATTGGACGCCGGTCTACCGCAGGTTTAACTTCCTAGCTACTATTGAAACACATTTACAATTGAGTGAAGTAGAGCGACTTGAAATTAAGTGCTTTGTTCAACAATATAATGCGCCACCTGGTTCGAAGAACGACATCCACGATCCGTAAATGCAATGCCCTAACCTCTAGGCCACCCGTTTTCACAGTCTATTTCTTTTAGCCTACCCGCAATACATCTAAGAACACGTTATTTGTTTCATCTAATTGTCGTTGTTGTTGGCACTCCGTCGCTTACGACGTTGAGGGTTCCAGTTGATCCGATCAACGGAACAGCCTGCCCGTGAAATTAACGTGCAAGTGGCTGAGCACTCCACAGACACGTGTACCCTTAACGTAGTTCTCGGGGATATTCTGCGTGACACAGTGTGACAAGGCTGACCCTTTAAATTACAGGCACAACAGAAACAGGAAGTAAGAGTGAGAGAAAGATGTGGTGAAAGGATTCGCGACCATCCCCTGCCGGAGCCTCGTGGAGCTTTAGGTG
>NC_068981.1:28211141-28212506 GCF_001194135.2 Octopus bimaculoides
GAAAGAAAGAAAGAAAGAAAGAAAGAAAGAAAGAAAGAAAGAAAGAAAGAAAGAAAGACATAAAGAACGAAAGAGAGAAAGGAAGGAAGAAGAAAGAAAGATGTAGATAGATAGACAGACAGATAGATGGATAGATAGATAGATAGATATAGATAGATAGATAGATAGATAGATAGATAGATAGATAGATATGTTAACATGTACACAGAGGCACAAACGGACGATTATATAGACAGGTGTTTAACGTGTGAACTTATCAATATAACTTGTATGCATGAATGTGTTTGCGAGTGTGTGTGTGTGTGTTTGTCTGCAGGTGTGTCTGTCTGTCTCTGTGTGTGTGTGTTATTCTTCGCTACGAGTGAAAGGAAATTTGTCGGTGTGTATGCATATAATTGATTGCATAAAAGGGAGAGAGTGGGAGAGAAAGGAGAGGGGGAGAGAGAAAGTGAGAAGGGGAGACGAGACAGAGGGAGACGAGACAGAGGGGGAGAGAGAGAGAGAGAGAGAGAGGCTCGCAGTGCGTTTGTCTATGTGTATGCGTGCATATTACTTGCTGAATTATGGGGCGTGACTGCCGACAAGCATACACTCACACACTCTATGATAGTGACAGGCAAAAAGACACACACATACACTCAAAAAATTCGCTGGCACATGATGAAATTTTTTTACGCTAAAACTAAACACAAACGGTCGCACACACATACCATCTCGTACGAACACAAACATACATGTGTGCGTGTTACAATGTATTGATATGTACCTGTGTACAGTATACCAATATGAACGTACGTGCATTTATAAATACGTACACGAATTAATACACGCAAATACGTTAGTACGTGCGTATGGGTCGTCGTGGCTAGAGCTAACGACTCGACATGGTAAGAAGCCCTACCATCCCGCCACAGTTTGGCGTTAAGTTGTAGACCTACGATCACCAGATGAGCTGCCAGTAGTAACACGCCAAGCCCTTGTCCAGCAGCCGTGGATTGACAACACACACACACATATATACTTAAATATACAAAGGTATATTCCCATATGCACACACATACATGCATACACACACACACACACAACATGGATACGCACACTCACACACATATACCCTTTTTGCTCTTAGTTGACTGCGGCCATGCTGGAGCACTGCCTTTAGTCGAGCAAATCGACCCCCAGGTCTTATTCTTTGGAAGCCTAGTACTTATTCTATCGGTCTCTTTTGCCGAAACGCTAAGTTACGGGGGTCATAAACACACCAGCATCGGCTGTCAAGTGATGTTGGGTGGTGGGGGGGGGACAAACACAGACAAACAAACATATACACACATATATATATATACATATACAAATATATACGAC
>NC_068981.1:28212516-28214569 GCF_001194135.2 Octopus bimaculoides
TGCCGAAACGCTAAGTTACGGGGGTCATAAACACACCAGCATCGGCTGTCAAGTGATGTTGGGTGGTGGGGGGGGGACAAACACAGACAAACAAACATATACACACATATATATATATACATATACAAATATATACGACGTGCTTCTTTCAGTTTCCGTCTACCAAATCCACTCACAAGGCTTTGGTCGGCCCGATGCTATAGTAGAAGACACTTGCCCAAGGTGCCACGCAGTGGGACTGAACCCGGAACCATGTGGTTGGTAAGCAAGCTACTTACCACACAGCCACTTGTACGCCTATGTATTTTTATGTTCGGACCTGTTTGTCTCGCTTAGAAGTTTGTCCTGAATCACATATAGATTCAAGTTCAAGCCCGAAGCGCGGTATTGTAAGGAAATGCCTTCTGCTGTAGTTTCACCAAATACTGTATGAAAGAGATTTATAGTACCCGGCGTACACTCACACATTTGCCTGTCTGTCCGTTTGTTCGTATGTACGAATATATGTATGTATGTATGTATGTATGTATGTATGTATGTAGCAGTGCGCGAGCGCGTGGGTTTTGTGTGTCTGTGTATGTTTGTATCTACGGAACGAAGGTGCACAATATCTGTAGAAACAGTAAAGCGTCGGACAAAATGCACCGCTGTATAAGGGTGCTTCTTGTAACGTTCTAAGTTCAAATCACACCGCAGGCGCCCGTGCATTTTTAATTGCCCATGGTCTGATAAATTAAGTCACTTCATTTAATAGGTGCAGTTTATAAGACTATAACAGGTTCGACAAAAATTTCATAGTTTTCTGCCACAATTAGAAGTGGTTTGTATAACATGAACATACATACAAATGCGTGTGTGCGTGTGTGTGTGTGTGTGTATGTGTGTGTGTGTGTGTGTATTTCTGTGGGTGTGTTTTGTATTTATATGTGTGAATTTATGTCTTAATAATTAGGCTACGGTAGTTCACTCAACCAAACAACTAGACCAGGTCTTCGTCTCAATGGTGGTTGCTATCAAGCTGTGAGATATGTAATATATTTATACACTAGCGTATGAGGACACACACACACACACACACACACATATATATATATACACAAGTAGACATTTACAAGTTTTCGTTCTCTACTGCAAAAACACATATTAAACACATACATATACATGGTAGAATTACCAAAAAATAAAAACAAAAATAAAATTAACTGCCGTTTAAATACATTCATGGCTGTTCTTACCATTTGCATAAACATTTATCTATGTGCGTGTGTCTGTGTGTGCGAGAATAGTTTACAACTGTATGAGAAAGTTTGCAGTAGAATTTTAAAACAGCATTCGCATTGAAGGCAGTGCCCCAGAATGACCGAATTCCAGTGACTGAAACAAGTAAAAGATGAAGGACAAACAATACATTTAGTCACTGTGGGTGCACAATGTCTCCATAGGTAGTCGGTGCTATAAATTTTTGTCTATGTGAATTAAAGAAATGGGGTAAATGTACCCCACAAATAAAGCATAGAATTTAAATATGGTAGGTTTACCACTAGGTGCAACTGCGACTGCAGCTGATAGTCCAGATATCCGGTATATATACTTTTGGGAATTTAATTGATAGTTACTTCTGTAGTTAAACTCTATGCGAATATTCGCATATTATACGAATATTCGCATATTATGCGAATAAGCTTTTATATATATATATTGAGGTTAGACAGAACTGATTTGCTATTCTTTCATGCATTTACTAGTCTCGGTCATTGCACTGCGGCCATGCTGGGGCAACGCGTTGAAGAATTTTTAGTGCAGTGAATCGACCCCAGTACTTGTATATAGTTAAAGATTGGCACTTACTCTATCGGACTCTTTTGTAGAACCGCCAAGTAACGGGGACATAAACACAACGACACCGGTTGTCAAGCGGTGATGGGGAATAAACACAAGCACAAACACACACATACACACCCTCAATATATATTTATACAGACACACACACACACACACACACACATATATATATATATATATATATACATATATATATATATATATATACATA
>NC_068981.1:28215077-28216876 GCF_001194135.2 Octopus bimaculoides
ATTCCTCTGAGTATATATAGTTGAAATTTACAGAAAAACAAAAGACGAAGGTAGGTGTGTGAACAACAAACAGGTGTATTAGATTGACGCTCGAGAAAGTGAGATGTATATTTAATAATAATAATAATAATATTAATAATAATAATAGTAATAATAATAATAATAATAATAATAATAATAATAATAATAATAATAATAATAATAATAATTAGCATTATCCTGCGATTGAGAATTTAAAATCACTTCTTTAACTTTCTAAAGACATCTCAACGCTTCTAAAAAGCAAACTTCGTTTGTTTGTTTACGTTTGTCGTAATTTGAACTTATATATAACGGGCTTCCGTCAGATTCCATCTAGAAAGTCCACTCACAAGCCTTCTGTCTACACTTGCCTAAGGTGCCAAACAGTGGAACGGAACCTGGATCCTCGCAGCTGAGAAGGAATCTTCTCAAACATACATACAAATACATATATATTCGTTCTTTTACCAGTTTTAATTCGAGACCTGCGGCCATGTTTAAGCACCGCCGTTATATCTATCTTTCTATCTCTCTCTCTCTCTCCATATATATATATATATATATATAAAGCATGACTGCAATCTACTAACTGAAACAAGTAAGATATATTTATATACATATATATGTCTGTGCGTGTGTGTTTATATTTATACATAATCACACACACACACGTGTGTGTGTGTATGTAAGTGAAGTAGTGGTGCTTAGGAGAGGTCAAGTCCTAGTAGTTCAAACTAGGAATAAAATACAGAGAGAATCATGTATAATTGTTTGTAGTTTGTTGTGTATGTGTATGGACATTATTTTCGTGTGCGTATGGGTGTACAATTCTTTGTATAAATAAATAACTTTTGTGAATCAAAACCGACAATAACCTTATTCACTCATTCAGTCTTTCTTGCTTTCTCTTTCTCTCACTCCTTCATTCACGATTGTGCGGATGTGTCCGTGTGTATGTGTTTAAGTGTGTATTTCTCTCACAACCTCTGCGTGCGTGCTTGTGTGTGTGTGTGTGAGTGTGCGCATGCGCGTGTGTGAGTGTGTGTGTCTTGCCCAGGCCAAGACGTGCTGGATAGTGTGCGAAACGCAGTGAAGCCTATAGCGGTGGGATTCGTGATTTATTAATTTAATGTTTTTTTTCCCCCTCATCTATTTTTAAAGATATTTATTTACTCCTTATTACAGTGCATTACCAAAAGTAATAGCACTAATATATAGCAAACAGGTTGATACACAAACATGAAAAAATAATGCGTATATATTAATGTATATCTATGTGTGTGTGTGTGTCTTTTGCTTTTTACTTGTTTCAGTTATTTGAGTGCAGCCATGGTGGAGCACCGCCTTTTATAGTCGAAGAAATCGACCCCATGACTTATTCTTTGTTAGCCTGGTACTTATTCTATCGGTGTTTTTTGCCGAACCGCTAGGTTACGGGGACATAAACATACCAACATCGGAGGGAGGTTATAAACACAAACACAAAGACACACATTTCTCCATTTTTTTTCGTCCTTGTTTTCGTATACATTCGCTTGCTTTCTTCCAAAGAATCCAGTGCTCTTAGCTTAGATTTTCTTGGGACCGGCCAGATTGGAACAGTCTCGAATGTAACCGGCCGAAACTGCAACGACGATCTGGAACTCGACTGACGATAGAAAGCTCCGGATGACTCGTCCTTGTTTTTCCAGTCCCTTTTTTGTATCGACTAACTGGCCGGATGTTTTGTTTTCGCCTGTTACGTTCTTGTTCTAATTTTATATATACATACATATATA
>NC_068981.1:28217054-28218792 GCF_001194135.2 Octopus bimaculoides
TATATATATACATACGACGGGCTTCTTTCAGTTTCTGTCTACCACATCCACTCACAAGGCTTTGATCGGTTCGAGCCTATAGTAGAAGACACTTGCGCAAGGTGCCACGCAGTGGGACTGAACCCGGAATTATGTGATTGGGAAACCAGCTTCGTACCACATAGCGACGCCTATACATATGCGTATAAATATTAATACATATACATGTATCCATAGATCCATAGACATTAGATATAATGCTTTGTTAGCTTTGATGCAATTCTATGCAGATTGAGTTCAAATCCATCCGGGAACAACTTTTCATTTGTCCATTTGTGGTCGATAATCTATATTATCGCACAGAGAATCTGACAGACACATTCCTTAAAAGGGTCGGATGGATTGCGTTGCGATATCTCATCCGACCCTTCTACCTACTAGAGTCCTAGTAATACTAAACGTTGATGCGAAAAAAACAAAGAGACTGTTTGTAAAACTGCAATATATATAGTAAACCTAGTACAATAGAGGCAGATGAACATAAAGCTGTCAGGTGTACAGCGCCTGCGAACATTCTACTCACGTTGCGGTATATGCTTCGAGTCTTTAGCTACTGAGTTCAATTTCCGTCGAAGCCATCTTTGACATACATCCCTCTAATGCAGTTAAAGAAAAGTATCAACCAAATATTGTAGCCCAAATAAACGAGTAACACGCCACTTCAAAACTATTTACATTGGACCTAAATTAAAAACAGGTGTCAGAAGCGTTAGTATACCGGCCGAAATGTTTAACGGCATTTCGACCGTCTTTCTGCTCAGAGTTCAAATTCCGCCGACTTTGCCTTTCATCTTTTCAGAGTCAATAAATTAAGTACCAGTGAAACACTGGGGTCGATATAATCGACTGGTCTCCTCCCCCAAAGTTTCAGGTCTTGTGCCTATAGCAGAAAGGATTATTATTATTATTATTATTATTATTATTATTATTATTATTATTATTATTATTATTATTATTATTATTATTATTAAATAATCATAATAAATTCATTGCATATCGGACATTGTTGGTGTTGTACTTGCACTTGTTTTCTATAATTTTACTGGTTACATTAAACTTCGGCCATGTTGGGTTACACACCTTAAAAGTTGTTACTCCGCCATTTTGAATTTCGTTTCACGGCGCATATTTACTTGTGTGTATGCAGGTATTTACACAGGTAAGCATAAACACACGCACCCTCACACGCGCACACACTCAAACTGTTCACAGTTTCCGTCCACCCCATATTCTCCTCCATCCCGAGGCTATGCTTAGATGACATTTGGGCCCAAGGTGTCGCGCAATGGAAATGAACTCGATACCACGTGCTTGTGAAACGAACCTCTTAAACCAGACAGCCATTGCCTGCGGCTATCATCAATTTGTTAATTTTTCTTAATTCACAAAATCTCATATGCAGAATTTATTTCGCATGTGTATTGTTCGTAATATTTGTAATATGTGTATAAGGGCTAATGTGTATGTGTGTGTGTGTGTGTGTGTGTGTGTGTGTGTGTGTGTGTGTGCGTGTGTGAGTCTGTATGTGTATGCTACTTTTAGTGGTTTATTCTTTGATTTGTTTCAGTCATTTGATTGCGGCCATGCTGGAGCACTGCCTTTAGTCGACTAACTCGACCCCAGGTCTTATTCTTTGTAAGACTAGTACTTATTATATCGGTCACTTTTGCCGAACCGCTAAATACGGGGACGTGATCAC
>NC_068981.1:28219448-28220173 GCF_001194135.2 Octopus bimaculoides
GGCTAAAAGCAACAGTAACATCCACCCCTAGGGGTCAGCCACACTTAAGTGGCAATATACTACACTTTATCGTGCAGTTACTGTTAATACTTCATTTAGAGAATTAACATTGCTTATATATATATATATATATATATATATATATATATACTCGACACGCTTCTTTCAGTTTCCGTTTACCAAATCCACTCACAACGTTTTGATCGGCCCGAAGCTATATATATTAGGGCAAGTAGAATACTTCGCCCGATATTTCGCTGTTACATAATCAGAGTTGTTTTGTCGTTGATGATAATGATGATGATGATGGTGACAACGACAATATGCTTTCATTTTATTTAATCGAATGTATGTCTGAAATTAAAACCATACCATCATGCAACGGGGTAGTGGGAAGGAGACAACGTATGAAAGAGTCCTAGATAACCCATGCCTAAAATTGCAGATGAAGTTGTCACTACAACAATTCCTTTGATCATAGACCGGTCCTTGTCACACTTGATCTAGGGCTAAATAACCTTGCTAATTTCTCTCTACACAAGATTATTCAAAAATCAAAATTGTATAGACGGTATGATATGAACGGAGATAAAAGAAGTATGTTTAATTTATGGCTCGCAGTTACTTATTATATATCTTATAATAGATATGTATATATGTATGTATATCTATATGTACACACATATATTTATATATATATGTATATATATGTGTATATATATATA
>NC_068981.1:28220356-28221568 GCF_001194135.2 Octopus bimaculoides
CAGCATAAAAGAAAATAATGCAAATCGATGGCTTGTAGTTTTTCTATGTACATCAATATTTTGGTGTTAAGATATACACTACTGATCAAGGAAATTAGCCCACAACATCATTTCTCTGAATATTTCCTGAAGAAGTGCTCCTCATCCCGAAATACTGAAATCCAAGGTAAAAGTACAAACTGTGGATTTGTATTATTTCTCAAAACTTGCATTGTTTAGCTTTATTAAAAGAAAAGTATAAACTTTCTTATATATATATATATCAAACAATCCTTCATGAAAGCTATAATACACTAATGCACATACACGCACTCACACGCATACACACACGGGTAAATGAATCGAAACTTAAATAATGCTGGACAAACTCGATTTTAATTGATTAGATCTCAGGCTTTCTGTAAATCGTTTTGCACAAAATACTGTAAATTATTTTATACGATGCATTACTGAATTTATTATCTCGAGCTGTTTAGAAATAAACATAAGAAATGAGAACAGGATGTAATCAAAAGAGTATTGCAATCACATAATGTTTGACCAACGGCTAACATAGTATATATTAGGCATTTATAAGTTGTTTTTCATAGTCGTCTTATTTGCGAAACAACAGGTATTATCACAAAAATCCCCGTTTATTCATAGATGATATACACAGACGCGCGCACACAAACAGACACATGCATACACACACATATATACAAATAAATATATGTGAGTATATATGTCTACATATGTGTGTGTGTCGGTGTTCTTTTTTATTTTGTGCCTGCGTCTGTGTACAAACCGATCAACATTTGCTGTACACACACACACACACATACAGACACACACACACACACACACACACACACTTATATACACATATGCACACACACACACACACACGCAAGTACATACTGAATTTTCTTATGTTTTACAAATTACATTTCGTGATAAACCGTTTTGTATCTCGTATTAGGAACAGGTGTTTTAAGCCTAGATTATGTAGAACATTAATCTACGTATGTGCCTGTCTGTGTGTAAATATATTCATGTATCTATATTTGTACGATATAAATATATATGTTTACATATATAGGCACAGGCCCACACAGACCCACATCCATACACGCATATACATACATATATATGTGTATGTGTGTTTGTATCTATCTAAATATATATATATATATATATATATATATATATACACATACATACGTATATTCA
>NC_068981.1:28221967-28222693 GCF_001194135.2 Octopus bimaculoides
ATATATATATATATATATATATATATATATATATACATAAGCATGCATACGTGTATAGACATGTGCAGGCATATGTATGTATGTGTGTGTGTGTTTATGTACGTGTGTGAGCATATATACTTGTCTGTGTGTATTCAAATTTTTGCAAATCTACATTGTTACTATATTTTACTAATTATCATTGTGACAATGAGATTTCTATCACCCATTAAGAACCGGAGGACATAGATTACGTACACCAATTTGTTTGTACGGAAGCCATTCATATACATATGCAAAACACATATTCAAAGTCATACACACATTCACACCTTCACACGCATACACAAACACACATGCTCTAATATGCACGTACGAACACAAAATACAAACTCACACCCTCACACAGACGGTGAAATAAGCACATCACCTGTGCTGGCTTTGCTTTTATATATAGACACAACTAATTCTAAAATAAAATCAACATGTGTCTGTGCATATGTATGTATGTATATATGTATATATGTTTGTGTATATATATATATATATATGTGTGTGTGTGTGTATACATATATATATGTATATATATCTGCATATATATATGTAAGTTTGTATATATATGCATATATATGTGTATGTATGTATATATGTGTGCATGTATATATGTGTATATATTATGTTTACATATATGCATATATATAAGTATATATGCATACGTATAAGTTTATATATATGTATATATTCATA
>NC_068981.1:28223697-28225304 GCF_001194135.2 Octopus bimaculoides
TATATATATATATATATATAGGGTTATACATTCATGTTTTAACAAATATATATTGAAATACTAATACATGGATATGTGTGTATGAAAATGTACTATATATTTATATGAATATACTCTTTTACTCTTTTACTTGTTTCTGTCAATTGACTGCTGCCATACTGGAGCACCACCTTGAAGGATTTTAGTCTAACAAATCGACACCAGGACTTCTTTTTTAAGCCTAGTACATTTTTGCTGTGCCGCTAAGTTAGGAGGTGTAAACACACCAACACCGGCTGTCAAGCGATGATAGGGCAACAAACACAGACCCAAACACACACACACACACAAATATATATATGTATATATATACTACGGGCTTCTTTCAATTTCCGTCGAACAAATCCACTCACAGGGCTTTGGTCGGCCCGAGACTATAGAAGAAGACAGTTGCCTAAAGTGCTTCGATCTGGGACTGAATCTGGAACAATGTGATATATATATATATACACACACACACACACACACACATACACACACACACACACACACACACACACACACACACACACACACACACACACACACACGCAAGCATGAACAAGACATAAATATACACTAATGTATTTGATTCTGTGATATAAAGGCATATAATAAATATAAAAATGATGTCAAGAATTATGTTCATTATAAAAGCAAAGGCGAAATTATGAAATCCCTGAAAGTTTAAAGAACGCAACATATGTTTTTACCTTACAGTGCTGCATGCACACACACACACGCACATACACGCGCACACACACGCACACACATATACATACATAACCATATATGTAAATATATACAAGTACATATATGCATATATATGTATACACACACGCACATATATTCATACACAATCCTGTGTGTATGTGTGTGTGTGAGTTTGTGTTCGTCTGTGTGTATATGGGAACCTACGTGTGTGTGTTTCATTTAATTGTGTGTTCTTACGTACATTTCTTTTTTTAGTCAATATTCTTTTTGCATTACACTAACAAAAACACTTATATTTTAACTATATTTATATATGGCAGTTTTGTCTGTGTGTGTTTAATGCGTATATAGCAGCATAGGCAAATAATATTTTACATCATACTGACAACGATTTCGAAGATATATCATTTTTTTCTTGCTCACGTTCCTTTTCCCCATGAATTTTATATAGCTTCTTCATAATACAATAAAACATGAACGCTCCCTCCTACGAATTTACCATCTAAGACACCATTTTTCTATATGCGTCTGTGTGCGTGTGTATATGCATGTGTATGCGCGTATGTGTCTCTGCGTGTGCGTTTGATTTACTTGATAATCAATAAAGAGATAAATTTTAAATATTGTGTTTTCATAGTTATATCACTAAAGGAAATACAAATATATAAAAAAAATATATCGAAAACGTCCAACAAATAGGAATTCTACCTTTCTACCTGTTGTTCAATAAAGGTATATTGCTAAAATTAAGCCAAAACTGATTCATACTGTCTCTGTTCAATGTTTGAGTATGTCTGTGAGTGTGTGTGAGTATATGTATGTATATATCGTATATATATATATATATATATATATATATATATATATATATATAT
>NC_068981.1:28232390-28233095 GCF_001194135.2 Octopus bimaculoides
TATTTCGCCTGCGGTACATCACTGAAATAATTTTTTTTTTTTGAAATTTACAGTGCATTGTAGGGAATGGCTGGAAGCCTTCGAAGTCACTATGAATATGAGTAAGGTTATAAAGAAAATTTTATATTCGTTGAGAATTATGATTATTGTATTCTACGTCTCCTTTCTACAGTGATCGTCCGCTATTTTTCATAGCACTTCTTTTTTCACATAATGCATATATGTATATACATGCATACATATAAACATGTATACTTATAATATATATTTGTATGCTTGCGAGTGTGTGTGTGTGTGTGTGTTTTACAGCGTGTTTGCATATGTATATGTGTCTGTGTGCGCGTGCATGCAAGATATGAAAAAAAATTACGAAGAGATATGAAATGTGTACTTAAGAACTACCAAAGTTCTTTGATCCCACAGTGTTAGCTAACAGAGAGGTATGTGGTTCTGATAAGCTAAATGATGACTACAAAAAAAAAAAGAAAAAAAAGAAAAAAAAAAACACATCAAGAAGGAATAGGCGCTAATATTGCTGTCTATAATCATTATCATTCGTTCTTATCAAAATTTAAACACCGGCATCTTTTGTCGTGTTGGCCGTTGTTGTCGTGATCACTATCAATATTATCATCATCATCACTATTATTATTATTATTATTATTATTATTATTATTATTATTATTATTATTATTATTATTATTA
>NC_068981.1:28233376-28237081 GCF_001194135.2 Octopus bimaculoides
ATATATATATATATATATATATATATATATATATATACCGGAGTAAGCACATGAAATGTGCAACAAGGTGGAAAAAAGAGTACTCAAATACCAGAGGTAGAGTAATGTGCTTTATTTAAAAGCAGCAGAAATATAACAAAAAAAACCGTTACTCTGAGTTTCACGTTCCCGTTCATCTAACAAAACTGTCCGATGAACGGGAACGTGAAACTCAGAGTAACAGTTTTTTTTGTTATATTTCTGCTGCTTTTAAATAAAGTATATATATATATATATATATATTTATACTATGAATACGTTATACATTGTATAATATGTAAATATATATTACAGTTAATATATATTAATACATATGTATGCATGTATGTATGTATGCATGTATGTACATATACATGTATGTATGTAAGTATGCATGTATGTACATATACATGTATGTATGTAAGTATGCGTGTGTGTATGTAAGTAAGTGTGTGTGTGTATGTATTTATGCATGTATGTAAATATGGCAGTATGCACTCGAACGCATAGGAAGAGTGAGAAAGAGACATTACACAGTAAGGAGAGAGAGAGAGAGGGAGAGAAGGGGGGACGGAGACTGAGAGACAGACAGACAGGCTCATATGCAGACTCATAATCAGACAGACGGACAGATTTTTAATAATTTTTACTTCATTTCGCTCTTGATTATGTATGCATTGTTATATGAATGCATGTGTATATATGAGAGAGAATGCGTATTTTGCCTGCTTAGCGAACAATTCTTATAATGTGTTATAATCCATCTGTTGCATTCTGTTCATTTCAGTGCCAGATTAATGATTTCTGTACTCACATTGGTGACACCCGGAAAGCTATGGGTTTGTCACTTTGTGCCTAATCACTTACCACACAGTCACTCCTACGCCTCTAAAAATATTTACCTTATTTTCCTTTAACATATCTTCTGTTTCATTAAAGTGCACAACCACCACCACCATCAATAAGCAGACCTGCATATTATTTGTAAGCTATCCAAACATTTTGAAGTAAATATTATATGTTGTACGGTACCAGTAATATAATACGTTGTTGGATTTTGTCTTTTTGATCATCGCAATAAATAATGCCGGTGTATGAGTCAATGTCCATGTGTCCCGTGGCTGGACAAAACAAATAAGACATTTCATTTAGTTCTTTGAATCTAATTCAACGAGATTTTAGAATCATCATCGACATCATTGTCACTAATGGCGAGATGGCTGAAACGTTATCACGCCAGGCAAGATGGTTTACGCTCCGAGTTCAAATTTAGCCTTTCATACTTTTGCGGTCGATAAAGTACATACCCGAAATAGCTAACCTTGTGCCAAAATTTGCAGATATTATTGGCGAGCAGGCAGAATCGTTAGCACGCCGGGAAAAATGCTTAGCGTCATTTCGTCCGGTTTTACGTTCTGCCTCCAGGGTCGATAAAATAAGTACCAGTCGAGCATTGGGATCGAGGAAATCGTTTTACGCCATCACTCGAAGTTGCTGGTCTTGAAATCTTTATTGAGCTGGCAGAATCGTAAGCGCGTTGGACGAAATTCTTAGCGTTATTTCACCCGTCGCTACGTTATGAGTTCAAATTTCACTGAGATTGACTTTACCTTTCATCCTTTCGGGGCAGATAAAATAGTATCAGTTGAACTTTGGGGTCGGTGTAATCGACTCATCCCCACCCCCCAAATTGCTGCCCTTATGTCAAAATTTATAACTATTATTATTATTATTATTATTATTATTATTATTATTATTATTATTATTGTTGTTGTTGTTGTTATCATTATCATTATCAGCATCAGCATTATGATGACTATCGTTTGGCAGAGAGTGGCTGTAGTACCGGAAAAAGGCTTTGAACCGAAGTTAAGTCCCTTTGCGCTCTTCATCGCCAGCTTCACTTGAGTTCAACTTTAATACTATGCAAATGCTATAAATTAATTTAGCATTCAATCACCGTGACCGATTTCGCAGGCTAGTTAGACACTCTAAAGCTTTATAAATTTTCACTTAAATGTGTTTGTGTGTGTGTGTGTGTATTTCTCTGTGTGTGTCAGTTGGTGCATTCTATAATTATATTTTTAAATATGCTTAAATAGGCGTAGGAGTGACTGTGTGGTAAGTAGCTTGTTTACGAACCACATGGTTCTAGGCTCAGTCCCACTGTGTGGCACTTTGGGCAAGTGTCTTCTACTATATCGTCAGGCCGACCAAAGCCTTGTGAGTGGATTTGGTAGACAGAAACTGAAAGGAGCCCGTCGTATATGTTTGTGTGTCTGTGTTTGTCCACCCAGCATCACTTGACAACTGATGCTGGTGTGTTTACGTCCCCGTAACTTAGCGGTTCGGCATAAGTGACCGATAGAATAAGTACTAGGCTTACAACGAATAAGTCCTGGGATCGACTTGTTCGACTATAAAGGCGGTGCTCCAGCATGGCCGCAGTCAAATGACTGCAACAAGTAAAAGAGTAAAAGAGTATATGTGTGTGAGTGTGTGAGTATGTGTGTGAGTGTGTGAGTATGTGTGTGAGTGTGTGAGTATGTGTGTGTGTAAACGTATGCATGTATATATGTATGTATGTGTGCATGCATGTATGCTAAATGTATGTGTGCTCGTGTGTATTTTCTTATCTTTATGCATGTTCTTATTTACCTTTATGAGCACGACGTGATTAAACATGGAGGAACTATTTTAGCATTACAATGCATTAACATTTATGAAGGTGTAACATTCATCTTAGAATAGACTCATATCTGATATATGTAAATACCGCGGTAGCTGATTATTTATATAGTATACGTACGTTTGAACGTAGACGACCACGTATATATGTGTGTCTACTTAGATACATATATTTATATGCATACATGTATAGAGCATATACATACGAATATGTATATATATATATATATATATATATATATATACACACACACATACAAATGTGCATATATATAAATATATAGATATTTATTTATATATAGACACACAGACACATACATACCTATATATATGTGTGTAATATATATATATATCTATATATATATATGTGTGTGTATATATACACACATACATACATATAGATACATACATGCAAACACACACACACGCACACACACGCATATATACATTTGCATATACATATATATATAAATACATACATGCGTACATACACATACGCAGTCACACACACACACACACATAAACACAACACACTCACATGCACAGACATACGCACACATATATTTATATATCATGCGAGATTAATACATGGAGTTACAGAGATCAACAAACTTTGGTAATTTTAATGATAAGCAATAGACAGGTTTCAAAAATACACTCTTCATTGCGCGCACACACACACACACACACACACACACACACACACACACACACACACATGTGCAGAATCACAGACAAACATCGTGTGAGTAAGATCGTGCATGTGTGTGTTTGTGTGAGTGTATTTAATGCGCATACACAAACACTTATGTAAATATACACATGCATTTGTATGCATACTTCAAATTTTATTGACTTTAAATATTCCCTATGTCTGTAAACATATTCTCATGAATATGCATCCATTTACAAAGCCATATAGCAATTTCTGCCACACAAGACTTGATACAAAATGGCATGAGGTCAAACACTTGAATACCTGTAAAACAGCCGCTATAC
>NC_068981.1:28237132-28239632 GCF_001194135.2 Octopus bimaculoides
ATATATATATATATATATATATATATAATCAGTAATATTTGTCTGATTTTATGATGTCTGAAATGCGCAATTATACTCAGGCATTGCAGTAAAGATATGTTTATATGTAAGTATAACAGTTGCACCTGTATTTTATTGTACCTCTATTTGTGCACAATATCACAGCTTTCTTTGTACACCAGACAATATTCAGTTCAGTTTCTATACGACAAAAGCGATTTCGTCTTTGAACTCTAACTGATACTTGTGTGCAATATAACCGATTGGCATTTATTTATAATATAATGGTCCTCCTACAATCTTTCTCTCTAATGCGACAGTGTCTATATGATATAACTGTGTCTCTAAAATATAGCAATATAGCTACTGTAACTGTATGCACTGTGTAATTGCCTCTAAAATCTAAGTGCATCTACAGTGCAACAGTATCAATATATGTGTAATGGCGTTTTTACGATTTAATGGTATCACTAGAGAGTAGCTTTATCTCTATAGGCGCAGGCATGGCTATGTGGTTGAGAAGCTCGCTTCACTGCCACGTAGTTTCGGGTTTAATACGAGTACGCCGTCTCTTGGGCAAGTGCCTTCTGCCATAGCCCAAAGCCCAAAGCAAGGGCTTTCTGCCATAGCCAAAGCTTGTGAGGGAATCTGTCAGATGAAAAGTGTGTAAAATCCAGCTGTATGTGTGTGTGTCCTCCTCCTAGCACTGAACGACCAGTATTGGGTTGTTTACGTCCCCTTTCATTAACGGTTTAGCAAAAAGCAACAGATGACAAGAAAAAATGTACTGGATTCGATGATTTCGGCTAAATCTTTGAAAGAACTGCCCCAGCATAATGGGTAGAACAAGTAAAGGAGATAGCGTAACTGTTTCACTCTTTCTACAATAAAACAGATTATTTGCAGTGTATTGGTCTCTACGGAGCAATATTGTCTCAACATTGTAAAATGACATTACAGCGTAATGATATCTCTACCTTGCAACAAGTTGAGTCTCGCAGAATAACTGTCTCTGTAGTGTGACAGTGACCAAATAGTTTTACACTGTCATTATAACGTAGTAGCTCACTGTCTGTTACAATTTCACCAACTACCCGTATTGTGCATAAAATATATGTCCATTGAATGATGCTCAAATAGTAACAAATCTTTACTAAGTCAACAAGTCTAAATTTTTACGGTGTACACTGAAACCTGCAACGGATTCACTTGTGCGCATTCTAGCAGATTCACATGTATATCGAACATATTCATTGTAACATGTATTGTTGTACTCAAAGGAAGATCCACTTCTGAAAAGTATAACGCGTATGGTGGTACACTACAACACTTTCAGTATACTATAATAGCTATGCAGCTTTTGCGCTATAACAATTCATTTCATTATATTAAAAGAAATTGGTCCCTACTTGTAAAGTATCAGGTTGAGTAAAAAGTAAGTAACGGTTTGAACCATGAAAAATTTGTACCGGATTTTGCAGAGTTTTGAACATTTTAAAATACTTTTTGGGAATTGTCGGATAATACAGGCACAGACAAGCCTAAATACATCAATAAATTAATATTGATATTTTTTCACCCTTGTTATAATCATCTGAAATAAACTGTCAAAACGCGATATTCGAACAATTTTGCTATTCAACTTCAAAAAAAGGACGTAAAGCAGCTGAAACTGCTCGCGATATCAAAGAAACGTTTGGTGAGGAAATGACCAGTGAGTGATCAGCTCGAAAATGGTTGAAACGATTTCGCAATGGGGACCTGAGCATTGAAGATCGTGAGTGTAGTGGACGACCATCTGTCATCGATGACAGTCAGTTAAAGACCGTCATTGGGAAAGATCCACGTAAAATCATTCGAGAACTGGCAAAAGAACTTCAAGTTAGCCAGAAAACCGCCTGCGACTATTTGAATGCGATCGAAAAATCAAAAAAGCTCAACAAATGAGTAACCAGACTGATCCATTTCTCGATCGTATTGTAACTTGCGATGAAAAGTGGATTCTGTACAATAATATAAAACATTCTTCGCAGTGGTTGGACCAAAATGAAGCACCGAAAACCTTCCATAAACCCGAAGGTAATGATGACTGTTTGGTGGTGTACTGCTGGATTCATCTACTACAACCTCTTAAAACACGGAAAAAACTATTACTGCAGAAACATTCCATTGCCATGAAATTGCCAAAATAAACGAAAAACTGCCATTCCTCCGTCCTAGACTGGTCAACAGAAGAGGGCCAATAATTCTTCATGATAATGCTCGACCATACGTTTCACAAACGACGCTCCAGATGTTGAGGTAACATGGCTACGAAGTTCTTTCCCACCCAGCTTATTCTCCAGATCTTTTTCCTACAGACTACTCTATTTTCAAACACCTTGATGGTTTCGTGCGAGAGAAGGAGTTCAAAAATCAAACCGATGATGAAAGCACGTTCAAAGTGTTCATCAGCTCCAGAACTTCACATTATTATATTACCGGAATAAATAAACTTGTA
>NC_068981.1:28242317-28243222 GCF_001194135.2 Octopus bimaculoides
TAGATAGATAGACAGACGAGTAGATAGATAGATAGATAGATAGATAGATAGATAGATAGATAGATAAATAGATAGATAGATAGATAGATAGATAGATAGATAGATAGATAGATAGAAAGAAAGATAGATATGCGAATATCTATATATATATGTATATACATACATATAGACATACATGTATTGGAGCAAGAGTGGCTACGTGGTTAGAAGTTTGCTTCTCAACCACATGGTTCCAAGTTCAAGCCTGGGCATGTGTCTTCTACTATAGCCCCAGGCAAATCTAAGCTTTTTAGTGGATTACGTAGAGAGAAAATGAAAAGAGCCTATCAATATGTGTGTGTATGTATGTGTGTATGTATGTATGTGTGTGTGTGTGTGTTTGCGTGCATGTGTTGACAACAAGTGTGTTTATTTGGTTATATCCCCATGTCTTACCAGATTGGCAAAAGAGATCGATAAAATGTGTACCAGGCTTGAAGAATAAGCACTGGCATCAATTTCCTCGACGAAACCTTCCTAGGCAACAGTCTCAGTATGTTTGCAGTCCAATGACAAAAAACAGGTAGAAGATAAAAGATCTACAACGATGAATAATAATGGTGGCGATGATCGTAAAAGACCAGACGAAAAGAGGAGGACTGGATCAATGTCTAAGCGATATTGAGATGGATGCAAATGACAACGAGGATCACGATGTTGAAAAGGATGAAACTGGTGGTGGTGGTGGTGGTGGTGGTGGAGGTGGTGGTCGTGGTGTTGGTCGTGGTAGTTGTCGTTGTCGTCGTGGCGTTCTTGGTGGGGCTGATCATGATAACGGGGATAATGACGATAATAGTGATGATGACGACGACGAGGAGGAGGAGGAGGATAGAAACGCTAGTGATGGTGGTGGTGGTGGTGGTGGT
>NC_068981.1:28244034-28246534 GCF_001194135.2 Octopus bimaculoides
ATATATATATATATATATATGTATGTATGTATGTATGTATGTATGTATGTATGTATGTATGTATGTATGCATGCATGTATGTATAATGTGTATGTATGTATGTATGTTTGTGCGCGTATATGTGTGTGTTTAGAAATATATATCAATTTGCGTTTAGTCCGTTTGATTTGTGAATATGCCATAGTTTGCATCATTGCGAATCCTATCTTTGTGTGTATGTCTCTCTTTTTCTCTCTCTCTCACTCTCTTTTTCTCTCTCTCTCACTCTCTTTTTCCAGATGCACACTTACAGTAGATATATATATATTGATGTGTGTGTGTGTGTGTGTGTGTGTGTGTGTGTGTGTGTGTGTGTGTGTGTGTGTGTGTGTGTGTGTGTGTGTGTGTGTAGAATGTATATATATACATATTTCTAACGGCCAAGCTGGTTGTTGTTGTTGGTTCTGTTATCCATTTATTATCCACCAGTCTCTTTCTATCTGGATATATTGACATGCACTGCTGTGATTTGTTGTAACAGGACGGCCACCTTTAGATGGTCTACAACAACAACAACAACAACAGAATTAACTACAACATTGCTGACTTCAAAACGGTGACGGCGACGAAGACCGCGATGACAATGACGAAATCTGTTACGACAACACATGATGCTTCTTACTAAGAGTAATAATTCTTTCTACCCGAAATTTGGAGGCAGCAGTTTCGTAAATCATATCGATCCCAGTACTCGACTGGTGCTTATTTTATCGACCCCTAGAAAGATGAAAGGCAAAGTCGGCCTCGGTGTAATTTGAACTCGGAACGTAAAGACGGAAGAAATACCGCTAAATCTTTTGCCTGGTTTGCTAACGATCCTCTCAGCTCGTCGTCTTACGACTAGCAGTAATAATGGTTTTATTCATCGACACATGCGCACACATTTAGAGAAGAATTGCAGGACACTTATAACCACCTCAGTACTTCACAGGTACTTAATCAACCTTCGGATTGATGAAAAGGAAATTTGACCACGGCGACTTGTTTAAAAATCAGGAGTTAAAGATTAGATAGTCAACCTTCATCGAACCGACAAGTAAGCAAAGGTATGCCAACCATGGCTATCCCTCTATTTTAGAGATAACTCAGACTTTTTTCCCAACAACTCTCGGGTTTGTTAAGGCAATCGGTACAAATGCAATTCAGTAAGGAAAATGACGTAACTAAAGACGTCGCCATGTATTGCTTAGGACGCCACTGTGAGTGCAATTCCACCATCGTTATGCTACTACTACTACTAATAATAAGAAGAATACTAGCAACAAAATTATTTGTCACAATATCAATAAATACCAAAATATTGCAATAATCCCGACTAATCTCTTGGAATAATCTAGTTAGTACACAGGACGTCTTTATAATGTTTTCTTTTATTAATAATAATGTTGCAATTACTAATAATTCATGTTGACTCAGCACAAAGGCTGAGATGTAGAGAGGGAAAGTGAGTTATGAGGACGCTAATGTAATCAGATCATGATCATTTTTATAATTACCATATGGTCAGAATTGTTATCGTTAAAACGACTTGTCAATAATGGAGTCGGTAATGAGGATGGTGATGATAATAATGATTGCTATATTGGAGTGTGTGTGTGTTTGTTTGTATGTATATTTATATATGTATATTCACACACACACACACACACACACATAAATATATATATGTATATATATAGAGAGAGAGGGGGGGACCAGAAAGATAGACAGACAGACACACACACAGATACACACGCGTATGTATATATAACATACTCACACATGCAACATACATATACAAATACTGGTAATGCCCTGCGGTTAACAAGTTTGCATCGCAACCCCCTGCTTCCGTATTAAATTCCATGACATGGCATTGTGGGTAATTTTTTTCTTGGCCTCCATCTGATCAGTACCACCTGGGTGAATTTGGTAGACGCACACAGACACAAATACATACGTAAATGTGTGTGTGTGTGTGTGTGTGTGTGTGTGTGTATGTGTGTTTAATACTGGTTCCCACCACCATCATTTGGCAAGCGATGCTCGTTTGTTTACGTCCCCGTAAATTAGATAAAAGAGACCGATAGAATACGTACCAAACTTTTAAAAACATAAGTACTGAGGTATATTTTTTCGACTAAGCCTTTCAAGACGGTGCCCCAGCATGACCGCTGTACATTCAAAGAAACGCGTAAACGGTAAAAGAAATACATATATACGTACATGTATATATATATATATATCTGAGTATGTGTGAGTGAGTGTGAGTGTGTGTCTGTGAGTGTACATTATCAAGCCCGCGTGTGCGTGTGTCCGTCTTAAAAATGGAAACGATTGACTATCAATATAGGTCAACATGCAAAAAAAAATCGATAATGCTTGCATTAAAAGAGTTGCTTGTAACTCAAGAACTTGAATTTTGTTTTACCTGTGCAGCGCTGTTGCTTACCCGCAGATAGATCCTTCGCTATCTGTATAA
>NC_068981.1:28248603-28249883 GCF_001194135.2 Octopus bimaculoides
TTCTCCATGCTCATTCTGTGTGTGTTTGTGTGTGTGTATTTACAGCTGTGATTTCCAGATTACTGTGCATAAACGTGTAACAAGAATACGGTTTGTTTATTTTTTAAATATTTTATTTTAGCTTTTGGTGGGAGGGATATGTGTATGCTATCTATACTTATGTTATCGTTTGTTCTGCTTTTCTTCAAGTTAACATTAACATAATTAATAGAACAGAACGCATATTATTCTCGGTATATTATATATATAAGTATATATGTATGTTGTGTGTGTGTGTGTGTGTGTGTGTGTGTGTGTGTGTGTGTGTGTGCTCATACATATGAATATTTAAACTAAGACATTTAGGTTGTAGCGTGTGTGCATGAATAAATGCAAACACCAAACGGTAATTTCACCAAGAAATACTACGGACAAACACAGCCACAGAAATATGCAGAAACAAACGTTTAGCCATATATACACACACACACACACACACACACACACGCGGACGTACGCTTACATGCTCGGAAAAGCAGAAGCACGCACAAACACAGAGCAGAGTATTACATGTGTAACGCGGTGTTTTTAAATATGTAATTCAATAGAGAATATCTACGCAATTAGTCGACTAAACTCCCTCCAAAGCAACAAACGCTGATAATTGTAATGATCACGATCGTAAGATTGTGAGTTCGGTTCCCTACTTCGCGTTGTGTCCTGGAGTGCTCATCCACTCACGGAGTGCCCAGCCAACGTGCGATCGAGAGCGAACAAACCTGAAACCACGTGCTTCAGAAGCAAACTTCTTGATCACACACACATACAGGCATTCATATAGACATGCATAGATACAACTAGATAGATAGACAGGATGGTAGTTAACTCCTGCTAAATTGATATAGTGCGGTATTCGTTCAGGCTGACAGTCATACAGATCGAATGACAGGCATTTTAAAGACATAACTCATTCGCAAATATGCAAATATTGGTGCATGTACGTATTTGATACTTCATATCTGATGGATATACAAACATAAATTTGCACAGACAAACGTGCTTAGATACATCTACCTATCTTAGATACATCTACCTATCTTAGATACATCTACCTATATATATATGTATATATATATAGATAGATAGAGATAGATAGATAGATAGATAGATCGATAGAAATGTAGGTAGGTAGGTAGGTAGTTACATACATACATATGCATGCTTACACACACACGCGCACACACACGCACACACACTCACACTCACACACACACACACACACGCACACACACACACACATG
>NC_068981.1:28250231-28252628 GCF_001194135.2 Octopus bimaculoides
GTACATCCATAAGTACATACGTGCATACTCACATACATACATATATACATATATACATACATGTGTATAGGCATGCACACATGCATACGCATGTACACATATGCATACGCGCACACATGTACACGCACATACATACATACATACATACATACATACATACACATGTACATATATATCATGAACTAACTATTACTTTCTCAGATGCAGCACAGAATTTTGTCAGTGAACAGGTCGCGGTCTCAAAGCGACGAAAATATTTTGACAAATTAAATTTAAATGTTGAAGTAAATCTAACGGATTTTGTGTGTTATTTTAAATGGCTTATAAACACCTTCCACGCTGCAATTATATATATATATATACATATGGAATATGGAGAGTGAGAGAGAGAGAAAGAGAAAGACAGAGAGAGAGAAAGATAGAAAGAGATAGAGACAGACAGATAGATAGATAGATAGATAGATAGATAGATATTTATATTCACACACATTGAAAAGCACGCTGCAGCTATACAATATAATTATATGTTATATGTAGGTGCGTGCAAATAGGCGATATAAACAGCTTCGAAGAATGCTCAGCAATGCCTCGCTTTTTATGGCCACGTTTGTAAGACTAACAACATAACACGTTTGAACTTTACAGCTGTGATGTGTGAGACCCTGTTTCACATATTCTCAGAATGCCTAATTCAATGCAGAAGATGCAACAGATTCAACTTAGCGCTGTCTGCTCTCTTGGCATTATAATTCTTTGAAATTACTATCATCATCATCATCCTCATCATCATCATTATCAATATCATTATTGTTGTTGTTATTGTTATACAAGGAGGCGAGCTGGCACAATCGTTAGCACGCTGGGCGAAATACTTAGTGGTAGTTTGTCTGTCGCTACGTTCGGAGTTCAAATTCTGCCGAGGTCGACTTTGCCTTTCATCCTTTCGGGGTCGATAAATTAAGCACCATTTGAGTACTGGAGTCGATCTAATCCTGGTTTTCGCGTCCAAAAGCGCTTAGCTTTTAAAACGTTTCTTCAAACTTTAAAGCCCGTTGGCCTATGGCCTTTCTAGCAAGTGGCCTCTCTAGAAAATAGAGGTGGAAAAGATTTCGTTATTCTGTCCACACACACACACACACACACACACACATACACACACACACACACACACGCGCGCACGCACGCACATATACTTAGATAACTTAGATATGTTTCGACCAAATATTTGTGCAGAGCATGTTTAACTTAATAGCACCACCTGATAGGATTATCTAAATCCCTTTTAAGTCGAGTTTAGAGGTATCAAGGTACAGTCGAGTAGGGAGTTCTTGTTAAGTGAATTGCATCCAGGTATGGGTGGCTTATCCGGTATTCCTTGAAGAAATTTGTCCAGATTCCGTTAATAAGTGATGGGATCCTTTTCCTCTTTGATCTGTTTCGGGGACAATGTTAAATAAGGCAGCGCCTGCTGAAGAAAAGAAATTGTGTTGCATTGCTATAATCCTGAATTAGGTAGTATTGACCCGTGGTCTTAAGTATGACCCTTGGTCTTAAGTATGACCCGTGGTCTTAAGTATGACCCGTGGTCTTAGCCTTGGATGAATTTTGAAGCTAAAGTTGAGGTCGTTTAGGCAATGCTGATGGTATATGCACCACACATGATAGGATTTTTTTGAGTTTCTATCAATGAAATCCACTCATAATGCCTTCGCCGGCCTGGGGTACCTTTAAAAGACAGTTGCCCAAAATGACTAACAGTAAGATTGAAACCAGAACCATGTGGTTGGGAAGCGAGCTACTTACCACTAAGCCACACCTGTGCCTACACACACACACACACACACGAACACATACACACATGCTTACTTAGAAATAAAAACATATATAACATATACGAATAGAAATAACTATGCACACGCACACCCACATATACACACACAGAAGCACACGCACGCACACATACACGCATATAACGTCATCGTCATAGGCACATTCTCATAGGTTTAAGATAAGAGCTAATGAAAAACAAACATAAAGACAACCGCAAATTGTAGCAACCAGAGCCAGAAAAACAGCAACACCACCATCATCAATAACAATACTACAGTAACAACGAGAATAAGCTTTAACAAAGAAACAAGAAAAACGTACAGCTCTTTAAAATATATCTCTTAGTGATGATGGATGTTTTTCTGTCTTGTTATCAACGTTTCTTTCTATATTTTATCTGTCTATTTGCTTTACAGTTACTTTGACAACTGTCAATCTGTTTCACTTCACACAATCTAATCTAATCGCTCCATCTATCTATCTATCTATCTATCTATCTATCTATCTATCTATCTATCTATCTATCTATCTATCGATCTGTCTGTCTGTCTCTCTCTCTCTCTCTCA
>NC_068981.1:28254533-28255393 GCF_001194135.2 Octopus bimaculoides
TATACTATATTCTAACACCATACTATATTCTGGTGCCTAAACATAAGTACCATATTCAATCTTGAATCTAAATCTAAACCTTCTATCTATATATGTGTGTATATATGTATGTATATATATATGTAATTGTAAGTACATATGTACGTGTATATGTGTAATTCTATGCATATATTATACATATATGCATACGTATATACAAACATATACATATGTATATATGTGTGTATATTCTTTTATTCTTACTTGTTTCAGTCATTTCGACTGCGGCCATGTTGGAGCACCACCTTTTGTCGAGCAAATTTACCCCAGGACTTATTCTTTGTAAGCCTAGTACTTATTCCATCGCTCAATTTTGCCGAACCGCTAGTTTACAGAGACGTAAAATCACCAGCATCGGTTGTCAAGTGATGTTGTGGGACACACACACACACACGCACACACACACACGTATATATATATATATATATATATATATATATATATATATATATACACACACACATATATATTATACGTGTGTGTGTGTATGTATATATATGTATGTACATATGGCTGTATGAGCTTATATGATGGTGCTTGTCTCTGTATTCTATTTAAGCACTAATATATAGAAATACATTGGTTGAAGATTTCATAAATGATTGCACATTTGCATATATAATTCTGAATGCGTCTGATGTCATTCTCATTCTTTTTCTCTCTCACTCTACATATGCATATATTATACATATGTATACATATTTTTTACATACATACATACATACGTATATATATATATATATATATTCACACACACACACACACACACACACACACACACACACACACACACACACACACACACACACACACACACACAC
>NC_068981.1:28255403-28257511 GCF_001194135.2 Octopus bimaculoides
TTTATATATATATATATGTAATATAATGTAATATAAAGCTGAAGCAAATTAACACCAAATATACAGTGCGTGTGTTTTATTGGCTAAACTGGCAATATGACCATCCCCAACTACAACAACATATATATATATATATGCATATTCACAAACACACACAGAAGTTGGGGCGAAAGGACATTTTTTTGATTTCTCTCAAACTGGACAAAATAAATAAAATAATGATGTATATACATGTACTTGTACGGGGTGAACAAAATAGGTAATAATAATAATAATAATAATAATAATAATAATAATAATAATAATGATAATAATAATAAGAAGAAGAATAACAATGATGATGATGATGATGATGATGATGATGTAAATAAAATCTCCAATGTTTTGGTGCGTGACTTCTGGTCCACACTGTATATATGCATTTATACGCACATGCTTATATTTTTTCGTGTAAAAACTTACGTAGGTATGTGCATCGATGAGGGAAATAATATGCGTTGTTTTGTATAACAATACCTGTAGAGATCAAAAATATTGCAATAAAATTAAAACATATACAAAGACGATACCTATAAGTATTATTCTACATATATCACATGTAAACATTCATATATGTAATTTATTCATGCACATATGTATGCATTCATGCATAAGTGTGTTTATCTATGTGCATATTTATGATGATATCGAAGCTTTATTGACCTCCGCATGCATAATCGATAAAAAAAATTATACTTTATGTATTTTTATGCTAGCACACAGTCACATAAGCGCACAGGTGTACGTAGGATCACTCACACCACATATAATCTATGTATTTTTATATGTATGTATGTATGTATGTAGATACTTAGGAACATACTTTAATACATAGAAACATTACAGACATTACATATATATATATATATATATATATATATATATATATATATATATATATATATATATATATATATATATGCATATAAACATATGCATATATAGATACATATAGATGTATACATACACATACACACGCACACATACATATATATTACGTTCAAACAAACACAGATGTACACACACATATATGTACACATGCATATATATACTTTTTAAAACCTGAGCTTGAAGCAGATAAATCGATGAATAATAACGTGTAAATATTGGGTCATAAACATTATTTATACATACATACATATATATATATATATATGCATACAGGACGTCACCAAAAGTAAACAATATGAAACATGAAGCGAAAACAAATGAGTTCAGTACGGAAACAACTAGAGAAACAAATGGAAAACAAGACAAGTAACATAAAGAACGACCCTTCATAATTTGTTGGCTGTCTATCTACTTCGCATTTCGAGCATTGCTCGAAATGAGAAGTAGATATGTGTATGTGTGTTCGTGTATGTGTGTGTGTGTGTGTCTGTCTGTCTGTCTGTCTGTCTTCTGTCTGTCTGTTTGTGTGTGTGTGTGTGTGTGTGTCTCTGTGTTTGTATGTTCTTGTGTGTGTGTTTGTGTGTACATATATTCATATATGTAAATGTATATATTTATATATATATGTGTGTGTGTGTGTGTGTGTGTGTATTTATGGCGGTGCTGTTTGTGTGTGCGTGTGTGTATATATATATATATGTGTGTGTGTGTGTGTGTGTGTCTGTCTGTACGCATGCATATATTTATTCGTGCATACATATACATATATTTATAAATTTGCATTATTATGGCAATACAAACTCTTATCGACAGTATATATGTATTGCTATAAAATTCAGGTCAGACAGTATAATCATTTTGTTATTATAAATTCTTGTACAAGCGTAGTTGCCCTTGAATTTGGTAATTCATGTTGTGTTAATGGAGTGTAGTTTCGTTGTTCGCCTGGCCTAGTTAGGTAATTAGCTAGATTCACTGCTTCTTTTATTCTCTCCTTCTCTTACTCTCTCTCTATCTGTATATTTCTTTGTCTTTCTCTCTTCAAGTCACTCTTTCTTCCCCCTCCCTCACTTTTTCTCTGTTTTTCTCTCCAGCTGTAGGAATATCATGTCTAGCAGGACGATCTATAACTGCTATAAAAACTAGACGTATATATATATATATATATATATATATAT
>NC_068981.1:28257979-28261004 GCF_001194135.2 Octopus bimaculoides
ATATATAGAGAGAGAGAGAGAGAGAGAGAGAGAGGGGGTGGAGAAAGATTGATGAGTAGCAGATAGGTAGACAGACAGACAGACAGACAGAGATAGATAGATAGATAGATAGATAGATAGATAGATAGATAGATAGATAGATAGATAGATAGATTGATTGATTGACATATAGAGACGTAGATACATTGTTATTCATATTAATATTCGTTATGGTTTATTTTTATGAATTAACATGAGAATATGCTGAGAATGAAATGTATAGTACGTTATAAGAATAACAAAGAGAGAGAAATGTGCAAACGAACTAAGAAATTAAATGATCATAGTTTGTCGACGAAATGGTTGACCACGTTCTCGTCTTGCTCTAATTTGCGTTGCAGGTGCGCGCGCGCATGTGTTTTTGTGAGGGCGAGAGAGAGAGAGAGAGAGAGGGAGAGAGAGCATGTGTGCGTGAGTCTGTGTTATCTGTATCCCCTCTTATTGCTCTTTGTCTGTTTCAGCTATTACTTGGCCTGTATCTTTCCCCATACATTATTAACTCTTTATATAAATATGTATTGAAAATTGTCGTGCTTGTTTGCGTGTGCGCGCGCGTGTTTTTGCGTGTGCGCGCGCGTGTTTTTGTGTGTGCGCGCGTGTGTATGTGTGTGTATGTGTTTCTGTTTGCTTTTTATCTCTCTCATTTGTTTATGTTTTCTACCCTTGGTGGTGGTTCGTTGATAAACCGTATCATAGGGGCCACCCTCACCGCGTCCCCTAATTCGTATTAACCTGTTGCCTAATCGCTTAAAACATTCTGAAGTAGGAGGAGGGGGAGGGGAGCAGGGGCATTAGTAGTGGTGGTGGTAGTAGTAGTAGTAGTAGTAGTAGTAGTAGTAGTAGTAGTAGAGCTACTTGCAGCAGCAGCAGCAGCAGCAGCAGCAGCAGTAGTAGTAGTAGTAGTAGTAGTAGTAGTAGCAATGTTTGATAACCGGTACTGGATTCTTTATGCTCTGTACAGTAGCGGTTTGACAAAGGGCCGATAGAATTATATACCAAACTTTTTTTTAAATAAAAAAAGAGATAAACTCTGGAGTGAATTTGTTCCACTAATCCGATCCAGGTGCTGATTCCTTATCATGGCTACAGTCCAATGACTGAGACCAAAAAAAAAAAAAAAAGAAAGAAAAGAAGAGCAAAATGTTGGTCATTGCTGTCTTAATAATGAATAATAAAGACTTTCAATGGCGACATTCATTTGGTCAAGATAATCCTATTGTTATGACTCCTCTATCAGGAGATCGTATAAAACAACAGATTGAGCGAATGAAAAAAAAAAAACAGAGTTAATTTTTCTTAATATGTCTGAATGATTAAATGATTGTCAAATTGATTGATGAATCGATTGATTGAATTTTGTTTTTCTTTTTTCACGAATTAAACGGTGGAGGGATGATAGCATCTATCTCCCGTCTCAAGGGCTTCGGAATAGGTGAGCGGATGTTCCAAGGTTATTTACAGAAAGCAAACTTAGTTCGCATGCTTTGCAAATATGTCGGTTCTCCTATAGAAAATCCAAAGGTCATGCAGTGTTCTTAAACTTAGTAATGGCTTAAGTTTAACATCAAAGAACAGAAGTGTTCCTTCAGATGGGTTATCCCACAGTTGTCATCTCCTAACTTTCAATCACAACGTTATATCGATCCAAGGCTATGCCACTAGCCACTACGAGTTCTTTCTCTTTCTTATTCTTGTTTAAACTATGCAAGCTTTCTAAGCCATGTTTTCTCCTTTTTTTGCGTCAACTGGAGATAAGATCGGGCATTTGTCGTGCTGATGAGGGCCGTTGAGGAAGAAACACGTATCCACGACTGTCCTCTTATCTCCAAACAGTAAAATTATTCCTTTCCTTAATTTCACGTAAATTTTGAAAAATACTTGATTTTTTGAGACTATCTCCCCTTCTCAAGTATATTTGGTCTTAATAGCCGTTTGGTAATTATGATGCAACTTCTAGAAGCGGAGATAATTTCCAAGAATTTTTGAAGTATGGCATTAGACATATCTGTATTTATCTATGTTATCCAAATACATGACACTGGCCACTTCTTATTTCTCTAAGCTCACTTTTGTTTATAATAGAACACACCTGATTTAAGTGCCATTAGGCTGGATTAATATCCATCCACGTGCCTGAGCATTTAACTTTTTAACAGGATGAGAATAAACTGTCAGAGACGGTAGATCGCTGCCAGTAAATTCTTTTTCAATATTTACTTTCCTTTTGCTATGAGTTCAAATCACACCGAGGTCGGCCGAGGAACCTGTCAAATACTGAGATCGATATAGTTGACTGTCTCCATTCCCCTATTACTGACCTTCTGACTATAAAAGAAGTCAATATTTATTAATATTTTAGATTCCTTTGGTGGTTGGTTGAATAGTAAAAACAGTCGAGTATTGGACTATCATAAGCCACGTGGTATTTACTTCCGTCCCTTTGCATTCACTGTCCATATCCTTCCGGTACGTTGCTTTTAATCTTTTTGTACTAAAATCGATTCAATTGACTATAGCCATTCCTTTGCAAACTTCTGGTTTGTGTCAATCATAAAAATCAATACCTGTTTCCTTTTAGTATTCTGAGTTTAAATGTTCAAATGATACTGGTTTCAAATTTGCCTTTCATCCCAACGTAGTCGGTAAAATCAAACTATAAAATTTTTCATTTATAAATTTCAGACATTTTTCAACAGTCATTATTATATTAATTTCTGAGTCGATATTTGAACTATGAATAATAATAATAATAATAATAATAATAATAATAATAATAATAATGATAATAATAATAATAATAATAATAATAATAATAATAATAATAATAATAATAACAATAATTATTTTTTATTTGCCACAGCGGTATTGATGAGGGGGAATAATATAATAAATATCAGAAAAGAAGAAAAAAGAGAAAATTATATATTATAAACACGTATGTGTGTGTGTGTGTGTATCTCACTCTCTCTTTCTCTCTTTGTCTCTC
>NC_068981.1:28262521-28264074 GCF_001194135.2 Octopus bimaculoides
TATATATATATATATATATATATATATGGTGAAAAAATCTGGAGCAAAGAAACGGTAAAATGATTTTAAGGGAGTTATTTCGTCGCTGTTTCTAGCTGGATGAATGTCTGTTTGACTGCACACTCTTGGTGGTTGTGCTGGTGAGCATATCGGTCTTGTGAGTATTGTGAAGGAAAAAGTTTAAAATATGGTGTGAGTTGAAAGTAAGATGTATAGAAACAATATAAACGAGAAATGATAATGAAAATGAAAGTGAAATTATAACAGAAGATATTAAGAAAGAAATTATGAGAGGTGGAATAGACGGAGAGGGACAGACAGACAGAGGAAAATAGGGAAACGAGAGAGAGATATAAGATACAGAAAGAGGGAGTAGGGCTGAGAATAAGAAAAAGAGACAAGGGCAGAGAGTGCTATACTGGGTCAAAAAGTGGAAATAAAAGTAAAGGAGAATAAACGTGAGGAAGTGACGGGGAGAAAGAAAAGGGAGTGAGAGACGTAGAGGAAGAGAGACACTGCAAACGGGAGAAGGAGACAGAACGAGAGAATGAGAGATTACGCGAATGAAAATAAAAGTGTGGTTATGAAGGAAATTTATGGGTATTGAAAAAAAAAAACAGATCAAACAACAGAGAAAAAGAGAATGCCAAAATCAGACATCTAGCTATTAAGATAGATAGATAGATAGACAGACAAACAGACAGACAGACAGACAGTCAGACAGACAGACAGACAGACAGACAGACAGACAGATAGATAGATAGATAGATAGATAGATAGATAGATAGATAGATAGATAGATAGGAGTGTTGTTGTGTGGGTGAGATTTGAATGGATGGACAGACGGACGGATGGATGGATGGATGGATGGATAAAGAGAGAAAGAGTGGTGGGGACAGAAAGAAAATGAGGGAAACTAGGTAAAGATAAAGACAAGATTATTAAGTTGGAGAAAGCAAGAATGGGACGATAAAGTGCAGGATGTGTGGTGAGTAAAAAACAAAAAAAAATGAACTGGAGAGAAAGAGACGATTATGGAGAAAGAAAGATTGGATATGAGTAACAGAGAGAATGAGAGAGAGAGAGATAGAGAGAGAGAGAGAGAAAGTGAGAGAAACGAAGGAAGAGAGAGAGAACGCGAGACTGAGAATAAAAAGGAGATGGTGATGTTAGATGTTAGAGGGGAAACAGAAGAACAAACAACTGAATCAGACAGAGAGATAGACAGACTGATAGAGCGATTGCAAGATGCTGTAGGAAGGAAGATTTGGTGGCCGAGAGATGGGATGTTAGAATAAAAGAATTGATGATAGTTTATGAGTGGGTGTGTTGAAAGATAATTAGTTGATGTTGAGGCAAAGAGGCAAACGAAGGGATTGTAATGGTATGTGTGTGTGTGTGTGTGTGTGTTGATGTGTTTGCAATTGTGTGTGTAAGTGTAGATGCAGTTGTCAGTATAAGTGTATGTAGTAGATGTGTTTGTATACATGTGTGAATTTGTCTGTAGTGTTAATATCTGTATGTGTATGTGTGTAGCTGCTTTTGTATATATA
>NC_068981.1:28264475-28265851 GCF_001194135.2 Octopus bimaculoides
ATGTGTGTGTATATGCATGCGTCGGTAGTTGCGTTTATATGTGTATGTGTGTGCATGGTTTTAAGCATATGTATGTGTATATCTATGTACCTATGCACATGGGTTGTGTATATATGTGTGTGTGTGTGTGTGTGTGTGTGTGTACTGTACGTACCCGTGTGGGTTGTATATGTGTATGTATATTTATATATGTGCATGTGTATGGGCGCGTGTTTTCAGTATATTTCTGTGTGCATGTGCGCGCGCATACCTGTGTGCAAATACATGTGCTTCTGTGCATATAAATCAGTTCATGTGTACGCGTTTATGCATATCTGTTTGTGCTTGCGAACGTGTATGTGTGTGTGTGAAACCGCGTTTTAGTTGTGGCGGTAGTGATGGTGGGATGAGTTGTAATGGAGAGTAGTATGAGTAAGGATGTAACTTAAGAAAGAGGAGAGCGAAGTGGTGTGTGAATGTGTATTTTTTTCTCTGTGTATATATGTGAATGGATGCATATATACACGACTGCTTGTGTGTGTTTATAGATATATATATGTGTACACGATGCTTGTATGTGAGTGTATGTATATGTCTTTTTCCATGTATGCATACATGTGTGTGTGTGTGTGTGTGTGTGTGTGTGTGTGTGTGTGTGTGTATGTAAGGATGTCTGCTTGTGTATGTGGGTGTGTTTTGTTTCCGTGCAAGTGTGTGTGTGTTTGTGTACTAGAAAGATTGTGTATGTGTCCACGTAAGGAAAAAAAAAGCAAGAAAAAGAGATTGAGAGGCTCGGTCAGTTTGAAAAACAAAGGATGTGGGGTAGTGAGAGGGGGGGAGAGTCAGTCGTCTGACAGATAAAAAGAGAGACGAAGAGAGAGAGAGAGAGAGACAGATAGACAAGCAGAGAGAGAGAGAGAGAGAGAGATAGACAAGCAGAGAGAGATAGACAAGCAGAGAGAGATAGACAAGCAGAGAGAGATAGACAAGCAGAGAGAGATAGACAAGCAGAGAGAGAGAGACGAAGAGAGACAGAGATCGACAGACAGGCAAAGAGAGATAGACAGACAGACAGACAGAAAGAAAGAGAGAGAGACAGACAGAGAAAGAAAGCAAGTGAGAGAGAGAGAGGAAATAGACCAAATCGAAATCGAAAACAAAATAAAATAAAATACGAAAGAAAAAGAAAAAAAATGCTTTGATAGGGTGAGTGCGGAGGTTGCCAGATTAGGTTATGATAGGTGGGTAGGAGTGTTTGAGTCGTGTCTGTGATGAAGTCGGTGGTTTGGTGGTGGTGGTGGTTGTGGTTGTGGTGGTGGTGGTGGTGGTGGTGGTTGTGGTGGTGGTGGTGGTGGGCGTGATGGTGTTAGTGGTGGACATGGTGGTATTGCTGATGG
>NC_068981.1:28267531-28268608 GCF_001194135.2 Octopus bimaculoides
ATATATGCATACGTTTATCAGGCGTCAATATTGAACTCTCATTGGATGGAGTACTCTTCGTATTGTTTTAAGCAGTTAATTTCTTGTGTATATATATATATATATATACCTCGTGGCCTGGTGGTTAGGATATCAGGCTCACGATCATAAGGGCGTGTGTTCGATTTCTGGATTGGCCGTCGAATCTAGACTATGATTTAGATTAGAGCTATAGCGGAGGTGTTTGGGACACATGCTGTCAAAAGAAACGGATGTAAGAGTCAATAACC
Organism: Octopus bimaculoides; assembly: GCF_001194135.2. Classification (NCBI taxonomy): domain Eukaryota; kingdom Metazoa; phylum Mollusca; class Cephalopoda; order Octopoda; family Octopodidae; genus Octopus; species Octopus bimaculoides. Next base: position 28,267,801 of record NC_068981.1, read on the forward strand.
ACAACACACATCATCTATGACAGGCAGTCTGTCGATACTCGGTGATGGATGTCCATTTGAGATGTTTTCAGTTGAAGTATTAAAAATAGGTCAATCGTTTCCACTGGTGCTTTCCTCAGTTGGTGGATTTACTGCTGCTATCGATGCCTAATCTACTCATATTACAGTTAGTTTGACGTTTCAGAAGGATCTTCTTTACACAAGTTCAAAAATATCATCATTGAATATATGTTCGTGCCTTGATGAAAGAGAATACGTCTTTCGCGCTTAAAGCGGAAGTGCTTAGAACGCATGATATTAACGAAGGTGGAAGGCAGATATATGAGAGGAAACAAAAAAAAAAAAACTATAACATATGATGTATAGTCTGTGACTGTGTGGTAAGAAACTTGCTTCTCAACTGCATGATTCCGGGTTCAGTCCTGCTACATTGCACCTCATGCAAGTGTTTTCTACTACAGCCTCGGGGGGACCCAAGCCTTGTGAGATGATTTAGTAAACGGAAATTGGAAAAAACCAGTGATACACACATACACGTGTGTGTGTGTGTGTGTGTGAGAGTGTGTGTGTGTCTTTGTGTCTATGTTTGTGCCCCAACATCACTTGACAACCGGTGTTGATGTGTTTACGTCCTCGTACTTAGCGGTGCAGCAAAAGATAGAATTAGTATTAGGCTAAAAAATCCTGGTGTCAATTCATTGGACTAAAACTTCCTTCAAGACGGTACCCCAACATCACTGCAGTCAAATGACTGTTGTAGTGCACCTGAGCACCATATACAACAATTTCTTTCAAATGCATATATATA
>NC_068981.1:28268658-28271092 GCF_001194135.2 Octopus bimaculoides
ATATATATATATATATATATATATATATATATATATAAGATACGTATACACGTGTGTATGTATGTTTGTATATTAAATTAACTTAGGTATCTTAGATAGGATTTGGCCATTGTTAGCCTAGGGCATGTTTAACTTAATAGAACCATTATTGCTTTCTTGTATATACAGACATGTTTCGTAGTAGGGTGGAAGGATGTATAGCAATTTTGAACCAATCCCGGTATATTATTACAACTATTAATATAAATAAAAAGATAAACAGCCAAGCCTCGGATTTGTTACACAAATAGATCACACATGTTCGGGAAGAGGTGGTGGTGGCGATGGTGGTGATAGTGGTGGTGGTGGTAGTAGCAATAGTAGTAGTAGTAGTAGTAGTAGTAGTAGTAGTAGTAGTAGTAGTAGTAGCAGCAGCAGCATTAGTAGACATTGTTGGTGTTATTTTAGAGTGGTAGAGATGAAGGCGAATGTGAAGTCTTACAGTTTCTGTTAGTTCAATGTTATAAATGTTGGCCTTCACTTACAGTCCTGCGTGCTAATTATTGACCTTCACTTACAGCTTTGTTTCAAAATATTTCACTGCCAGCTTCTTTTATCGACCCCGAAGAGAGTGGGGTTGAAAGGTAAGGTCTTCTCTAGTGGACTTTAGAGTAGAATTATAGATTGATTTAATACTGTGGGTTTAACAAGTTTTAATGTTGAACTGAAATATCTGCAATGGTCATTCAACCGTGAACGACATCAAAAATCATCGTTATGACATGAGCAGAGACGTACAGTGCTTAGAAAGGTTACGACGTCTCTAATATGTGAACCTTGCAATAAACTGTTGACAGTTAGATAGTAGCTAATAGCTATTATTAATCTGTAGTTGCAGACTCCGAGTAATTATTTATAGTTATTTTATCGACCTATGAAAGATGAAAGAGAAAAAATGGAAAGAAGAGAAGAAAGAATCCCAAACTAAAGGAGGTTGTTGGCAAAGAATTTACAAAGATTTAATATATTTCTAAGGTGTTCTGAATCAGCGAATAATAGTTTCTTCAGTTGGTACAAAGAAGCAAATTCTTAAAAGAGAGAGGGGACTGAATCAGCTATTGTATATGAACAAGGTACTTATCTTATGAATGGGAATGGCGAAGTCACTTTTCAAATGGATTTTGGACTGGAAATTTAAGCAGAAATTTAAATATAGCATCTACTTTAATTTAGACATGTTCCCATCCAGATTGTCCCTTTCCTCGCTGCTTAGACACCTAGGCCTAATTTTCACGGTAAAACTAAATACACACGATTATGGCTTCCGCGTATATGTACGCGCGCGCGCGCGTGTATACGTATACACGTAAATGCATACATGCACACGCACACACAAACACACACACACACACACATATTGCTAAAATCCACATTAGCATATCCCCGCCGATTTCGAATTTGCCTTTCACCATTCCGATGTAGGTAGAAAGAGATTACCGGCTTAATACATTAATCATTCACCCACCGCCACCACTATCGACAAAATCGTAAGTCTTCTCCAAGGAATCAATTCTCCAACTGCTACCCTTCTACTGTTATGTAAATGAGTTTGTACTTAGTCAATGCACTTGTTTACATCTTAATAAGTAAACTTTAGACAATATTATCAGCAGTTTGGAAGCAAGTGAGAAAGGTGAATGAATCTTCGTGAATTGTTAAATTATAATTCTTTCTCTTTTTGACGAAAGGTATGGAATTTGATGGGAGTGGGGTGATGTTCGATTACATCGACCCCAGTGCGCAACTGGTACTTACTTTATTGACCCAGAAAGAATGAAATGCAAATGCGACCTCGGCAGGATTTCAACCCAGAACATGAAGACGGACTAAATGCCGTTAAGGACTCCGTTAAGTTCGCCTCCTTTTTAAACAGTAATGCAACAGGCTGGTGTAATTCGCATTACAAACTTCGAAATTGACACTCGTGGGCCTTTTTTCGTCAGCGTGAGTCAGCGCTGGATGAACCATTAAGCAAAATAAGCATCAAGGGAAGGAGGGGCATCACAGAAATGGTAAATAGTTTACGGCACAAAATGAAATCACTTCAAAGTTGCTAAAATAATATTCGGGATGCCTTTACCTCTACTAAGCATAGATTCAGATGTGCTACCTAAGATTAATTTTGAGGATCTGATCAGAGACTTTGCAATTCAAACATGTAGGAGGAAACTTTTCAAATATAAATGAAGTAGAAGTATACAAAAATAAACATTATTTTCCCTCTTACTGCTTTGTTTCGACCAAAGCCTTGTGATTGGATTTGGTAGACGGAAACTGAAAGAAGCCCGTTGTGTATATATATATATATATATAAAAAATTAACACCAAATATACAGTGCGTGTGTTTTTATTGGCTAAACTGGCAATATGACCATCCCCAAGTACAACAATATAT
>NC_068981.1:28274375-28277827 GCF_001194135.2 Octopus bimaculoides
GTCTGTTGTTGTTTTCCTTACATTCTCCTACATATATATATATGTATATATATATACATACATACGTCCCTGTAGCGGTTCGGCTGTAGTGATCGATAGAATAAGTATTAGGTTTACAAAGAATAGATCCTGGTGTTGATTTCTTCGTCTAAATGTGGGCCCCCAGCACGGTCACAGTTCAATGGCTGAAACAAATAAAAGAATGAAAGAATAAAAGAATGTTAATTTTAACACACTCACGCCCACACATACATACACACAAGCATACATAAAATGTTAAAGACTTTCTGTATTCCCGAGCGTCAAACTAATACATCCTTTTGTTGTTTACACCACCTGTCCTCGTCTGTTGTTGTTTTCCTTACATTCTCCTACATATATATATATGTATATATATATACATACATATACATACATACACACACACACACACACACACACACACACACACACACATATATATATATATATATATATATATATATCACCACAATCAGCAACAACAAGAATAATGACAGCGTATGCAAGAGCAGTAGTTAAAATAACTATAATAACAACAATACAACAAACTGCTATTATGAAATACCATTCTGATGCCTGTTGGCAGCGAGGGAAACTATTGTGATTGGTCATCGCAGAAGTTTTTTTTGTTTGTTTCTTTCTTTTATTCGTCCTGCTTCTTTCCATCTGTCTCTCTCGCCTTTCATCCATCCAGTCAGTCAGTTAAAATTCTATAACTTCATCCATCCATCCGTATATTATCCATATAATAATAAGCGTGGCTGTGTGATAAGAAGCTTGCTTACCAGCCACATGGTTCCGGGTTCAGTCCCACTGCGTGTCTATATATATATATATATATATATATATATATATGTGTGTGTGTGTGTGTGTGTGTGTGTTTGTGTGCCTGTGTGTGACCACCACCATCGGTTGACAACCGATGATGGTGTGTTTACGTCCCCGTTACCTAGCGGTTTGGCAAAAGAGAGGAATAGAATAAGTACTAGGCTTACAAAGTATGTTCTAGAGTCGATTCTTTCGACTGAAGGCGGTGCTTCAGCATGGCCACAGTCAAATGACTGAAACAAGTATTAGAAAAAATACATAAAAACAGATACATTCCTACAAACAAAATCATTGAACACTCATACATACACACATACATACTCATACACACGCACACGCATATATAGGTATATACAATCATATACACACACACACACGCAAACATGTGCACACGCATGCGTGCATAATTATATACATTAGTGCATATACACGTATATACGTGCATATATGCATACATACTTATATACGCACATACCGCTCTACCTACCTACCTACCTACATGCATATATACACATATACACACACATACATACGTACATACATACATACATTCATACATACATACATACATACATACATACATCTGCTTATCCGAATATCCATTGTCGTTGGAATCTGTCAGATTTGGGAGGAGGTTAAGACGTAGTTGCATTATTAGTGGCAGCGTTAGACCTCTCTAGTGACGCATATATATATATAAATATATATGCATGTGTCCGTTTGCTTGTGTGTGTGTGTGTGTGTGTGTGTGTGTGTGTGTTTGTGTTGTTGTTGTTGTTGTTGTTGGCTGGGAAGAAAAGTGAGAGGGAGGTGGTAAACAGGTTGCTATCTTAGAAGAGAAAGGAATAAGAACGTATGAGACAAACTCATCTATTCACTGCTGATAGTCAGTCATGGCTGACAGTCTGCTTTTGCACGACTCAGCGACTGCTTCGCCGCCCGCCCGCCCGTCCGCCCGCTCTCTCGCTCGCCCGCTCACCAGCCCGCCCGCCTGCTTTCCTACCTCCTGTCTGTCTATCTGTCAGTTTGTCTGTTTCTCGCTCTCTCTCTCTTTCTCTCTCCCTGTCAGTCTGTCTGTGTTGGATGGATGGTTGCTTGTTTTGCTGCTACTGCTGCTGCTGCCGCTTCTTATTCTTTCTTGTCTAAGCTCTAAGCGGATGCTTTGGCACGCCCTACTAGCTTCGTCAGGCTGGGACTGGCTGCTAAATTGCAACTCCATTTTATAAGTGAGCGTGAGTGAATACACGCGTACATGTGTGCATGTATGTATATAGATACGCGTGTATATGTCCCACTCCTTTACAATGTATATACATATGCATTCATATATACTTATATATACGTATATATAATCACGTCTGTACATATATGATAACATACGTACACATACGTGCATATACATATATATATATATATGCGTATAATTCATTTTGCGCTGGTTTCCGTCATTGAACTCCGGTCAATGCTAAGGAACCGCCTTCGAAGGTTTCATTCGATGATATCAACCCAAGAATTTATTTCAACCCGATATTTATTCTATTGCACCATTTGGGACGAGATACTCTGTTACAGAATATAAAACCAAATTCGGCTTAGGCCGGTGTAAACAAACAACCAAACACTGCGCGCGCGCACACACACACACACACACACATACAAACAAACAAACATGTATGTTTCTTTACGATTACATACATCATACATATATTTGCATCATCTATCCTATACATAACAATAACTTGATATGCGCGCACACGCGCACTTGCACGTGCGCGCGCAAACCCCTGTCCACAGAGAGAGAGAGAGAGAAAGAAAGAGAGACGCACAGAGTGATTTCGAAGTTATTGATTTACCCTTTCCCACAAAATTTCAGTGTTTATATTAGAAACAATATTTTTTTTTAATATCGTTTCTCGGGGTTTCTGCTCTCTACTTTTCGTGTGCCCCATGGCGTGTAATTTTATTTATTTATTTATTCATTTGCGAGACATATTTAGGAAATGAGATCCAAAGGAAATGCTGCTCTCAGATTGTACCATTAGTCTTGTGCTAGAAAGCTCTCACCTCAGTATCTAGCTATGCACTCGTACAGATAGTTTATAGTAAAACTTTGCCTAATTATATAGTGTTCTTATAGTGATTCTATCATCGCTACACTATCATCGCTACACTATCATCGCTACACTATCATCGCTACCAAGACAGTGCAATAGCCAAAAAGTATTCTGGACAAGGCTGACATTCTACGGACATATCTGGGATGTTACAGAAAGTAAGCTGACCAATGGTATCTCAGCCGCCGTTTGTCTATTGATTCGGGCCAACCAATTTGTGCGTCGAGGAATATTAGCGAGAATAACGATTTAAGACGTTTCCACAAGCAACTCCCTACTGTTTTTTTTTTATATAATTTAAGGGAATTGCAATTTAAATCGATAAGTGGTAATTGATTATTTAAACGGACCTCGGAATGTGGATGGGAGGAGTAGAGGAAAATGTCGATGTTGGCAAAATTTGAAACACAGAGCGACGAAACGAAACTAAATACAAGGCATTTGTGTGTGTGTGTGTGTGTGTGTGTGTGTGTGTGAGTGTGTGTATAT
>NC_068981.1:28277837-28279396 GCF_001194135.2 Octopus bimaculoides
TGTGTGTGTTTGAGTGTGTGTGTGTGTGTGTTTGTGTGTGTGTGTGTGTGTGTATTCTCCTTTAAAGTTGGTTGCAATAGCTAAAACGTCGTTGAAAACTCTCCCTCAAAGAGAAATAAATTTCCGTTTTCTATCGTATTTAGTACATTTTTTGTTTTTGTCCTTTGTAACGTAATAACCTGGAGAATGAGTACGCCATACGAAAGGAGAGTTCAAAAGCTTACTTAAAAGTAAGTCCATTGACTTGTTACTCTAGTATTCATCTACCCTGTCTGAAGAAGCGGCTGCATGCTAGGGAAACTGTAGAGCAGCGACTCAACAGAGCGTAATAAATAAAGTTTTACAATCTATCTATCTATCTATCTATCTATCTATCTATCTATCTATCTATCTATCTCTGTTTGTCTGTTTGTCTATCTATCTGTCTATCACACACACACACACATACACATATACGTACACGCAACATAGGCAAAACAGCACAAATGGAATGTGGAGAATAAGCGGCGGACAGTTGGATAACGTGAAAGCTTACAACATATAGACAAGGATTTAAATGGTGGTTGACAAAATATTAACACAAACTAAAACTATTAAATTAACATAGAATGATGTTGTGGACAGTGAATTGTCTCGGGGGAATATACTTTATCAAAGTAAGGAAGAAATAAAAAAAGAAACAAAAGAAGCAACGAAAGAAAAGATAAAGCACAAGCTTAACTTTTGAACACACACACACACACTCTCACATATTTATATATGCAGAAAATGAGTTAGAAGAGAGCGAAGTAATGCCAACACTGATGAACACAACAAAGATGAAAATGATAAATTAAAAAAGAAAAAAAGAAAATCAAAGTAAAGATTTGTTTCAATTTTACTCAGGGCAACAAATAAATCATAATAATGATAGTAAATACTCATGTAGCAAATTAACCAGTAGTATGTTGCATGATGTTCACACAAACCCAAATTACTACATGACAATTTTCAATGTTAATTATTTTATTGGAGATCATTATTCCCTCATTAATTTCAACTAATTATTTCCGTTTCAGCTGCCGAGATTTTCACTTGCTTCTTTCTTCACGTCGCTCACAATTCTTTCTGTCTTTCTTTCTGTCTGTCTTTCTTTCTGTCTGTCTTTCTTTCTTTCTTTCTTTCTTTCTTTCTTTCTTTCTTTCTTTCTTACATAGAAAATCGGAGTAAAATACAGACGCGCATACACACATGAAAACATATATACATACAAACAAATATATATACATTTGTTTTGATTTAAATATATATATTTATATATTATTTATATTATTATATGATCGAACGCTACGCATCGTTTTCCAAGTATATATATATTATGATTGACCGTTGACTGAACACTATTCAATTTTTTTTCTCCGTGTTTTTCTCCTTGTCTCCGTATTCTTTCTGTTGAAGAGCGTAGCTCGAAACGTCAAAGACTTTCCGTATTCCCGAGTGTCATACTAATATATACTTTTGTTATTTACACCACCTGTCCTCGTCTGTTGTTATTATTTGTATATTCTCCCATATATATA
>NC_068981.1:28279522-28282413 GCF_001194135.2 Octopus bimaculoides
ATATATGTAAATGCAAAATTTAGGTCAATTGAAATATGCTTGTGACACACACACACACGCACACGCATATATGTGTGTGTATATATATATATGCATATATATATATATGCGTGCACGCATGTGTAATAGAGCATTCTCTTCATCGAGCCATCGGAACACTTATCGCTGTAATCGGGAGAAATCCATTTACATACTGCCTACAACCCATATCTATCTACGTATATATCTAACACACACACACACACACACACACACACACACACAAGCGCGTATACACAGACACATTCATATAATATGTATATTTATAAATGGTAAATACGCCACCTCGGTGAAAACGACCGCAGATCAGAAGAAGAAGCAAAATGCTAGAAATAGAAGTTAAGTTGCATATACACTACATCTTACGTGTTAGCCAAAGCATGACACATGGGTTAACGCAAGTCTAGATTAATTTTATTTGGAGAAAGGCTAGTCCTTTAACCACTGACAAGGCCACTGAGCTCGGTAGGAACGTGGGAGAAGTATTTCCTCAAACCAGAAACTGAAGGCGCACATTTCGCCTAGATGGCAGTGATAACCCAGGACACGGACGAAGCTTACCATCCAAGCAGACCTTGGTAGGATTTGAATTCAGAACGCAAAGGGCCGTAACAAATACCTCAAGGCATCCAGTTCCACCGACACCGTCTGGTATTGGCACGATTTTTATTGACTCCAAAGTGATGTAAGACAAAGGTGACCTCGGCGGTGTCGGCACTAATAATCGTAAGGCATTCTGTTCGACGCTCTAACGACTCGAACAATTCTCTTTCTACCTAGACACAGTGTTGTTAAAGGGTCAAAGACAAAAAATATAGCTGTCGTGTTAATCGATCAAAGGCCTGCTTGATCGAGTGTGACTAAAGTTAAGCATAACCATTAGAATATAACCAGCCATGTTCTGGACAGGATCGTCTCTACTCAGTATTATAGGCCGAAGAGCAAGTAACGCTCAGTCAGGCTCTTACACAGACAGATACAGATTAAGCAGGTTAGCACTGGCTTCCTAGACTAATGCCGTTACATATGTGTGCTTTGGGTGCTATGACTTAAGACAGCATTGTCTTTGAGTAAACTTTAGCAAATCTTCAACACCGGTTAGATCTCTGCCATCCATTTCCGTGCTTATTTTCCAAATAGCTATTAATTTGCATATGTTCCTCTCTCTCTCTCTATCAGTCGCTATGTCTTCCTTTCCTTCTTTCTCTCCACTCCTCTTCCTTTCCGGCTTCTGTTTCCTACCTCTCTCTCTCTCTCTCTCCCTCTGCCTCTTCGCCCCACTTTCTCCCACACATATATACGCACGCACCCTGGCAATTGTGAACGCTGTTCTTGTCTAGCACAGGGTCACCAGATCTATGATGAAAACATTTCCTGAGAGAAAAATATCTGGGACTTATCATCCAATATATTTTGATTTTGATTACAGTATAGTGCCTTTTAAAGACATCTTAGCTGCTATTTCAAACAGGTCGTGTGCTCGAAAAAGAAGTATCTTTCTTCGGAACATTTATGTGTAAATGCAAATGTGTGTCGACAAGCAAAGAAAATACAATACTTTCATCTGAATGTTAGGTAATAAATGCATAAGCAGACAGTTTCGAAAGCCCCAATGGAATGTGTAGGTAGTAAATTCATAAATAATATAGAAACAAGTCGTAAAAATATTTGCTAGAAGATAAATAATTGAATTACGAGATATTATCGGCCGATTTATATCAGCCCCTTTCAAATGAAATGCTCGTAGATTGAGTATATATGTGTGTGTGCATGAGTGTATATATATATATATATATATATACATGCATGCATGCATACATACATACACATATATATATATCAGCTTCCTTCATATGAAATTACGTAGATTAAGTATATATGTATATATGCACATATATAAACATATATATATGTGTGTGTGTGTATGTGTGTGTGTGTGTGTGTATACATATATACACATGTCTGTATGTATATTTACACATACTTGATCTCCGTACATTTCATATGCAAGCAGCTGACTTACATGTATGTGTGCATACACCCACACACATACTCATATATAATATATGCACAGATGCATACATGTATTTATATGCGCACATGTGTGTGTATGTGTGAGCGTGTGTGGACAGGCAGACAAACTGACAGACAGATGGATAGATAGATAGATAGATAGATAGATAGATAGATAGATAGATAGATAGATAGATAGATAGATAGATAGATAGATAGATAGATATCTGTTACTCTGTTAATAGTAATACGTAGAAATTTGAAGTTTCATGCTCGGGTTATATCAAGCAGTGACCAGACATAAGTATGATCGTACTAAGCAGTTTCCTGCATTGCATTTTGGGTAAAGAAGAAACCCCAACTTCCTTAGTTTTGTACTTTTTCGACCTTGACCTCCATTATTTCAAAATACCCAAGGGAAATAACTCACCTCGAGAAAATTTATGCATAATTTGGTATGTCAGTGATCTTGTAGCCTGTTGCACCAGAATTTCGTTAACGTGCTGTCGCAAACACGCATACACACACGCTCACACACAAACAGAAACACACTCATGCACACACAAATGGGTGCATCAAAACATCTGTGTGAAATATTTGTATGATGTGTACTTAATTCCATAACTTTCATATTGTAAACAGGAAATGAATCTCACTTGCAAATGCACATACAAGCCCACCCTTTTCGTAAACACACACACACACGCACGCTCATCCATACACACATGCACACACACAGACACACACACACAGACACACAAACACAGGCACACACACACAGACACACAAACACAGGCACACACACACAGACACACAAACACAGGCACACACACACAGAC
>NC_068981.1:28282445-28282951 GCF_001194135.2 Octopus bimaculoides
TATATATATATAATATGCATATGATATCCATCTGTCTGTCAGTTTGTCTGCCTGTCCACACACGCTCACACATACACACACATGTGCGCATATAAATACATGTATGCATCTGTGCATATATTATATATGTGTATGTGTGTGGGTGTATGCACACATACATGTAAGTCAGCTGCTTGCATATGAAATGTACGGAGATCAAGTATGTGTAAATATACATACAGACATGTGTATATATGTATACACATATACACACACCTATACTACACACATACTTATACACCAATATACCTTATATGATGCACAGCCATACTTTTATAATTAATCATAAACACACACACATACACACATACACACACGCGCACACATGGACACTGTATATAGTCCAGCGGGTCTCGGGTAGTGTTATATATTAACTAAATATTTTCAAATGTGCATGTATGTATATATGTCATATATGTATATACATATATATATATATGTATATCTATATATATATATATATATAT
>NC_068981.1:28283371-28285488 GCF_001194135.2 Octopus bimaculoides
GAATTGACTGAAAGAAATAAATGATCTAATATAAACGTGTCTATGTGTGTAGATGGAGAGAAAGAGAGAGAGAGAGAGAGAGAGAGAGAGAGAGAGAGAGAGAGAGCGAGAGAGAGAGAGAGACAGACAGACAGACAGACAGACAGACAGACAGACAGACAGACAGACAGACAGTGACAGAGGTAAGACAGAGAACATGACAACCAGGAACTCTGTGAAAAAAATCCATAACCAAATATTTAACTTTGAGTTAAATCTGTGTCAAAACTTTTCGGCATCGAATTTCCACCAAAATATTCCTTTCCGTTTCTTCAGTGTTTTTATTTTATATTTATTTCTTTATTTTGTTTCTTTCTTATGATTTTCTCGTCATCTTTTTTCTTCTACATTCTTTAAACTATAAACTCCTTTTTGAAAGTGACTGCAGTATTATCAACAATTGCCACAGAGTAAAACTATCACTACTACTACTACTACTACTACTACTACTACTACTACTACTACTACTGAGAGGCATTATAGCGTCGCATAGAATGCCTGAAGGTATTTGTTCCGATTCCTTGTGCTTTGGTTTGAAATGCCTCGAAGTCAAGTTTGCATTTCTTTCTTTTGGGGATAGATAAAAATAGAAAAAGAAAAGGAAAATGAGAGGGGAAATGTGACAATCCAGAGCGATGGTTGACGAAAATGCAAAGACTTCAGGCCCGAGACACACACACGCAAACGCGTGCACGTGCACAAATTGTTCCCTAACCCAAGTGAACTTATTCATATTTAAGGTGGTTTGCTTTCTGTCTGGGACTAAAACATCAACGACAACAAGTATCTAAACAAAATACTGAGCTGGCTTTTAATCGACCTGATTAGCTTAAATCCACGGTTTGTCGGCATCAAATTACTTCACCGCAATGTTTACAGTTGCTAAGCAAAATGCGTTGCAGTTGTCCATAGCAAGTTCATTTCGAAGACTTTTAATCAACAGTTTCATTACCTAGAGCATCCGCTACTATAATATAGCATATATGTGACTCTCAGCTGATCACAATTAAAGATGGTTGAGATATTTATCTAAATGTCTATAGCTTTGATTTGTAATATACTATGAGAATTATCTTTACGCATATTTATGGATTCTTTCAGACAAAATCTCGTATACATAAACGTATACATATACAAAATACACAAATATTAATACACATACACGTGTGTGTGTGTGTGTGTATGTGTGTGTGTGTATGTGTGTGAAATTATGTGACTTATTCCAGTAGAAAGAGACAAGGGAGGTAAACTATACATTTTAATCAGTTCCGCACTTTATTTCAAAATCGAGGTCCACAGCAAACCCAGAATTGTATAAGAATCACTCCACACGGCATTCAATATCTAAAGGATCGAATCTATATTGACATTTCATGCTAACCTTTCCTGCAATTTTCCTTTTACTCTACCAGAATCAAGCCATCAAAAATTATTCTTCAAATCACTGAACATATATTTTTAATTCGTTTATATTTCTTATTTTACGGCATCAGGTATGTCTTTGAGAGAGCACTTTGTTATGAAGTGTTTATACAGCAGGCGATCGTAGGTAATTCTCTCACCCCCAACTCCGCCCCCGCCTTCGCCTCCGCCTCCGCCTCCGCCTCCGGTCATTCTTTTAAAATACATAAAAGGCTGCCATCTATATGAAATTTTGATGACATTTGTCATTCCATTTTTGCAACTTCAGTATATAAATGGAGACTGTTATGACAGGTTTTTCTTGTTTGGGGAATATTGCTGATTGTATTGTTTGGCAAGAAACTAAACAAATGTTGGTAGTTGGAAATAGCAAACTGTAACATCCATACAGAACCCAGGTGGATTGGCAATGTTCCCACTAGTTATCAAAAATGAGGGTCATCATATGTTTTGCTAACATTATGCAAACATAGATATGTGAATATGCATTCGTATGTATAATGCTTAAAAGTAACTGTATCTTGATATATATATATACACATACGCAGACATATATTTATACATATATATATCGATATATATATGCATATATATATAAACATATGTGTATATATATATATATATATATATATATATATATATATATATATATATAT
>NC_068981.1:28286050-28286739 GCF_001194135.2 Octopus bimaculoides
TATATATATATATATATGTACACACACGTATATATATAGGCACATGCATACACATATATAAATATATACATATATACATTCACAAATCTAAATACACATACACATATATACATACATACATATGTATGAATATATATGTACATGTACGTATACATACATACATACGTACATACATACATTCATTCATATATCTATATATATACGTATGTGCGTGTTTTTGTATATATGTATATACGTGTGAGCATGAATGCGTATGGATCTACATGCATTGTCATAAATTATACATAAGCATATACATGCACACCAAAAACGAACAGCTTACGCGTGTTTGTAAAGGGCTAAGCAAGCATCCGAAACCATCCCCTTCATATCAAGAGCCTGCCCCTATTCACAAATCGCTTATGTGTCAGCCGTCATTGTTGTTGTACAGAACACTCGTCAGGTGTCACTATTGCAATATGCAGACATGATGTCGCTCTTTCCGCACGTGTAGACCTCTTTTCATTCATAGTTACCATTAAATGAATGCTGAAGAAATAAAAACCCGGTTATTATGTGCGACCATCATTGTCTATTTACTGTCATTTTCTCCCCTTTTGTCTCTATATTTCTATATTGGTATACATACATCAACATCATATATATGTATGTATGTATGTGTATGTGTGTATATATATATATATATATAT
>NC_068981.1:28289572-28295039 GCF_001194135.2 Octopus bimaculoides
CTAATATCTTTGGTTTTTTCACCGACACAGTGGATATAACCGGAGTACTTCGATGTTGACATCCCTTTCAGAGGATTTATATCCTTGATTTAGTTATATATGTATTTATAATATGTATATATATGTAATAATAATAATAATAATAATAATAATAATAATAGGGATAAAAATCCAAAATTACAGGTAAGAACTCAATTAAAATCAATTTATTAAAAATTAAAATATAAATTAAGTTTCACAGTATTAAATATTATTATCGTTATCTTATGATATTTACCCTAAAACTATACATATATATATATATATATATATATAATACTTATATACACATATAATCAGGCTGAGTAAAAAGTAAGCAACGTTTTGGAAGATAAAATTCATCAAAATATATTTCAACAATGCGGAATTTTTATTCACCAGACTAAGTACCATTACAATCAACACATTTTTGCCAACGAGTTACAAGTTTGTTTATTTCGGTAACATAAAAACCTGGAATTCTGGGCCTGATTAAACTCTCTGAATACTCTTTCAGCATTGGTTTGAAGTTTTTTAAACTCCTTCTCTCGCAGGAAACCAAGAAAGTTGCTTAAAATAGAAGTAGTCGGTTGGAGAAAGTTCTGGGGAATAAGCTTGATGGGGATAAACTTCGTAGCCAAGTTCCCTCAACTTCTGGAGCGTCATTAGTAAATCGTGTGGTCGAGCATTGTCAGGAAGAATGATTGTCCCTATTTTGTTGAGCAGTCTGGAACGGAGGAGCAGCAACTTTTCATTGTTTTTGGCAATTTCATGGCAATATGTTTCTGTAGTAATGGTTTTTCTGGGTTTTAAGAAGTTATAGTGAGTGAGTCCAGTATTACACCATCAAACAGTTACCATTAACTTCTTTTTGAAGAGCTTGGGTTTAGGGAAGGTTAGAATACAATCAAGAAATTGGTCGGTCTGGTTACAGAAAAGAAGCGACGAGCAAATTCCATATCTGCGCATTTTCTGATTTTTATTTAAATCGTGTGGTATCCATCTGTCGGGTTTTGTTGATTTTCCGATCGCTTGCAAATGGTTGCAGGCAGTTTTCTGGCTAACTTGAAGATTTTTTTTACCAGTTCTCGTGTGGTTTTACGTGGATCTTTCTCAATGACGGTCTTTAACTGACCATCATCGATGGCAGATGGGCGTCCACTACGCTCACGATCTTCAAGGCTCAGGTCTTCACTGCGAAATCGTTTAAACCATTTTCGAGCTGACCACTCCCTGGTCATTTTTTCATCAAGCGCTTCGTTGATATTGCAAGCAGTTTCAACTGTCTTACGTCCCTTTTTTTGAAGTTGATTAGCAAAATTGTTCGAATATCGCGCTTTCAGATGATTGTAACAAGGGGGAAAAAATATCAATGTTAATTTATTGACGCATTTGGGCAAGTG
This sequence comes from Octopus bimaculoides, assembly GCF_001194135.2. Taxonomy (NCBI): domain Eukaryota; kingdom Metazoa; phylum Mollusca; class Cephalopoda; order Octopoda; family Octopodidae; genus Octopus; species Octopus bimaculoides. Next base: position 28,290,994 of record NC_068981.1, read on the forward strand.
CATATCTGTATCATCAGACAATTGCAAAAAAAAAAAAATATTTTAAAAAGTTCAAAACTCTGCAAAATCCGATACAAATTTTTCATGGTTCAAAACGTTGCTTACTTTTTACTGAACCTGATACTTTACAAGTAGGGACCAAATTTTTTTTTTATATAATGAAATGAATTGTTGTTGCGCAAAAACTGCATAGCCATTATAGCATACTGAAAGTGTTGTAGTGTACCACCATACACGTTATACTTTTCAGAAGTGGATCTTCCATAGTATGCAACTGTTTACTCAACCTGATATATATATATATATATATATATATATATATATATATATATATATATATATATATATATATATATATATATACATACAGATATAGTTATATACGTGCGAGCGCACAAAGACACACACACACACACACACACACACGCACACACACATATGCACGTATATAATCCATACTTTCGACGTCCTTGGTATCCAAATAAGTTTCTGGATTGCGTCACAGTTACAACTATACTACAGTCGACATGTAATTTTGCTTTCATAACTTATTACAGTTAGTAACAGCTGCCGTAAGGTCATTCGTTTTATATACAATTTCTCTGCCGTCTCTCCTATTTTTAGGTCATCGTTAGGACTAATTGTACTCTTTGAGACTCCGTACCTCACATCCTATTAACCATGCGTCATACCAATTTCAAACCAATTGATGCACTTAACATTTCCTTCCTCTTTCCTTGTGTACGCCATTCTATCTCATATGAAGATGCCCGTTACAAATATTTTGTAAGTTGTATCAATTCAGGTAGAGGTCTCATTGCCGTTGTTCATTCTTTTTGATGTAACAGCCAAATTCCTTCTTAAAAAGAAGACACTTTGTATAAAGTGGATCTAGATTTACACTGCCTCTAAATAAGACAGGTTCGTCATTATTGAAAAATCGTTGATTATAGGGTATATTTTAGTAACATAGTTACACGTGATGCAGTGATGATTACTAACTTATTGCGTAAGCAAAACCTCACGCAATCCAGCACCACCACATCATCAGAGTCCTTTCAAGTGGTGTGTGCATAGTTCAGCGAGTTAACAGAAATGACAGTGGACAGTTTTCTTGGATTGAACGTAGAGTTCGCACAGAAAAGGAAACATAGAGCAGTAACCGTAATATCTACTATCAAATTAGTAAATCACATTATATGCATGGGTGAATATATGTATCTTTTATCTTTTACTTGTAACAGTTGTTAGATGCTGTCATGCTGGAGCACCGTTTTCAAAACTTTTAGTCGAACGAATCGAGCCTACTACTTATTCTTTTTAAAAACCTAGTAGTTAATCAGTCCGTCCTTTTGCCAAACAATTAAGTTGCGGGGACGTGAACACACCAACACCGGTTGTCAAACGGTATTGGGGACAAAGACACAAAGACACATACGCATGTGCGCGTGCCGGGGCTTCTTTCAGTTTTCTCCAGCCCGATGCTATAGTAAAATGCTACACAGTGGTACTGAACCAGAAACCACGTGTCTGGGAAGCAAAATTTGCCGTGCGTTTTGATGTTAAGTTATAATGAAAACAATTTAACATTAAGTGCGTATATATAATTCTTTAGGAAGAATATTGACAGAGTTTTCGAAGTTTCGATCTGCTAGGACTTCATAGTTCTTAGCTTGATGAAACTTCGATACTATTCTTCATAAAGAATAATGTATGTATGTATGTATGTATGTATGTAATCTCAAATATAGTACCCAAATATATTATGAGTACAATAAAACATCTACAACATACCCGCAGCCCCTTACCCCCACACACTCGTTTATACATACATATACATTTTCACACACGTACACACCTACAAACAAACTCCAAACTCAAATTCTGTGTGTAGGCGACGCATTTTCTAATTTCTAAACCCAACCTAGGTAGATGTATTATATGCAATTTGACATTTCCAATGGCGTTGGTAGGGAAATTTTCACTGTTCTGCGAACGAATAGACTAAGAAAATTTATATTAGGATACCATGTCTAGAGATTATAGCTAGAAACATAAACTTTAAAGGTCGTAAATCAAAAAGCATGTCCTTACGTAATATCATCGAAGTAGAAAGGGAAGATGGAAGAGGTATTGAAATATTGAAACAGAATTGTAAGAATACAATAGTATCTCGTATAAGGAGCACATATATATTGTTATCCAGATGTTTCGTATGAATTCACACACAAACACATAGACAGACACGTATGCTCATATATATAAATATGTATATGTATATATTAGCCTGTAGCTCTCTCTCTCTCTCTTTCTCTCTTTCTCTTTCTACAGCAATCTATCTATTTCCTTGTGAGTGTATACATCTTTGACGTAAAGTATTTATTGATGGGAACATGAACTGAAAGGAAAGAGAAAGGAAAAGTATATAAGATATATCTATGTAACAAAGAAATATCCATTTACCCTGAGTCAACAACTGGAAAGCTGATAAGACTCTATTAATAATGACGAGAAGTTGTGTGGAAGTCTCGTACACGTTTCTGTATTTGGCGTAAACAACATTACTCGAAATTTGGCAGTTCTTTCAACAGATTTGTTTTCAAAGATCACGATTCTGTTTGTACGACACGACTCCTAAATTACCAGTTATATTTTTGGAACCATGAGTGATTTCAAATTTTTCAATTTCATTCTCGTTCATCATTCAAGTTGGTCCAGCCATGTTTGATCAACTCTCGGTTTACATCCTAAAAACAACTTTGTTTTACATCGTTCTACAGTGGACACTACAAGTACTAGTCGAGAACTGGGACCGATATAGTAGTGTATTCCTCGCCAGAAATTTTGAGGCATACACGCTGATGGATGCCTCTAATCAATGAAAGGTCAAAGATTTGTGCACTACTATGCAAATGAATCAAATAATAGAATCAGACGAGACGATGTGAAGAATATTCTGGCCCAATTTCATATACAGCGAAGATACCTATGACACTTAACTACATCTTTGGTCCAGTTTACTTAGGTATCAATGTAGGTAACCCCAAGGAGTTTATTAAGCAAGCAGAGAGGGCATTGTCTCATTAATAAATATTTCTTTCTTATGCCTGCTCTGCCAGGAATTGTACATGATTTTAGTTTCGTTGGAAATATTAGAACTTGACTGCATGGATATTTAAGTTAGCTGTTTGTTATTCACCGCCATACCAAGTATGGTCAATAAGTATCTGGACTGTTGCTGTAGTAACAATGATAAAGGACGCAGAGTGTAGCCACTTGGCAAAGATTGAGCTTGACATCTACTTTGCATGCACACTAAGTTTTAACGTTCTAGCTCCCTTCTGCTGTTTACTCGGAAGAAAGGTGTGTAGCATTGCCCAAGACAGGGAATGTGTCATGGCGATACCTGCTCAGAGGCCTACACAAAGTTGCAGAAGGTGTATGGAGAGGAGCGTATGAGCCGCATACAAATGTACGACTGGTTCAGACGTTTCCAAGATGGCCGACATTTTCGAAAACTTTGCATAAGCCTCTGAGCAGATATTACCAAGATTTTGGCAAAATTTGAGGCGGATTCTCTGCTCAACTTTCTCTGTCATGTTCAATGCGGCGATCACACGCTACACACTTTCCTTCCAAGCACTGCTGTAAACAGTGGAAGTGAGCTAGAACGTCTTTTCTAGGTATGAGAATTTGTCTCAAACGTTTCTAATAATTAAAGACATAAGAGGTTTGTAAAGTGTCACTAATCGTTTTAAAATTAAATAAATAGTTAAAAATAAATCAAGAATCATTAGAATCAGCAACAGCATGTAACAGTGTCGGAAGAGAAGGTTGTGCAGAGTCGCGAACCAAAACGAAAACGTGTTTTCCTTTCCTCATCAAGTTATATCATATATTACGCTTCCAATGGTTTTAGGGAACAATGAACACTGCAATGTGCAATAACTCCTTCTATAAATAATCCCGTTCTCTTTCTGCCCCCCTCTCCCTCTCTCTCTCTCTCTCTCTCTCTCTCTCTCTCTCTCTCTCTCTCTCTCTCTCTC
>NC_068981.1:28295969-28299049 GCF_001194135.2 Octopus bimaculoides
TTTGTGTACGTGCGCACGCGCGGATGTGTTTATTTATTTACAAAAGGAATACACAACGAAGCAATGTTTATTTTGTCATTCCTTGTAGATATCCACTTTGCCGCTATTCCAGCTTTTCTCACCGGAAACTCCGAGTGGCAACGATGTGCGAGATAAATTTACAAATACGCGCGCACGCACACACACACACACACACACACACACACACACACACGCACACACACACACACAGAGGCGCACATTAAAATAAATATCGCAAAATTAGGATAACATCTAACATAATCGTATTAAGTTATTAAGTTTATATATCTTGGCGATGTAATTCAGATTTTGTTTTTCTTATGCTTTTAAAATCAAATATTATAATTCTATTATTTTCTCCCTCTTTCTCTATGCTTTCTTTCATGATATTGTTCTGCTTTCAACAACACTATTAGTAGTATTTGTAACTTTAGGAACATGTATTTATCGTTGGCTAACTTATAATATTTACCAATGAGTCCGCCATGTCTGTCTGCCTGACTATCTATTTATCAATCTTTCGCTATCCATCTCTCCCCTCTCTGTATGTATTTCTCTATCGTTGCGATGCGTCAATAAGGGAGTACACAATTTGGGGAAATTATACCTTACTAACTGCTACTCTCAGGTCCGTTCTAGTCGTGTCTGGAGTTTCTGAGAGGGCAACAGCTATGGGTGAAATAGACAGAGAACTCGGATGTATTACTCAATCCCCACCTATGTATGAATATACACTAATGATACATGAGCTAATCAGCTTGTTTCAGGGTTAGCGGTTAGATTGGTTCCATGTTTCAGGGACAGGTTCAGTCTGTCCATGTTCCGATCAGGAAACTAGCAGAGTAAAGAGTAAATATATCGGCAAAAGGTAACAGGGACATATTATTGCATGATGTATGGCGCTCTCTGAATGGTCTTCATTACAAACGGAGATTACTATCTTGTTCACAAGAAAAAAAATCGTTGGAATTTGGCATGTGGACACATGATCCCTGGGAAACAGGAATTATACATGGAAAGTGCGAGAGAGAACCCATAATTATGCATAATTTCATTAAATGAAACTGTTGCTGATAAATAAAAGCTTCAAACTTTGGTATAAGGTTAGAAATTTTGGAGGAGGCCTTAAGTCGATATTATCGAGCCTGGTACTCAAGTTGTATGTATTTTATCGACGCCGAAACTATGAAAGGAAAAGCCGACCCGTGCCAGAATTTGAAATCTGGACTAAAATACAGCTAAGCATTTTGCCGGGCGTGCTAACTATTCTCCCAGATGATCGCTTTGTAACTGTTCAATAATAATTCGTTTCTACTCTGGGCACAAGTCCCGAAATTTGGGGGAGGAGGGGGGGGGGGCAATCGATTAGATCGACCCCAGTACGCAACTGGTGCTTAATTTATCGACCCCGAAAGGATGAAAGGCAAAATCGACCTCGGTGGAATTTGAACTCAGAACGTAAAGACAGACGAAATACCGCAACTCATTTCGCCCGGCGTGCTAACGTTCCTACCAGTTAGCTGCCTTCTGTTAAATAATAAATATAAGCTTAAAGAACACTGACTTGTAGAGGAGATTATCAAGAGCATTTGATAGCTGGATATTTGAATCACTGCATACATGCATGTGAGAGCAAATGCACGCTGTGGATGAGATCTTGGAGCATCAAACCATATTCTCCATTCGATTCTGATAACAAAGTTATTAATGAATTTATTTCAGTACTCTATAATTTACTCTTTAAAAGATTTAGGAAAAAATACTTCATGGAAGATAGATATCAAGACAATACATTTTTATAAATAGATTCATTAGGCAGAAGTAATGAAGGTATCACTCCTTGGTTTATTATATGCAGATGTAAAGGTTGTTCGAAAATACTCAAGTAAACGAAATAAATCATTGCTTAACATTTCACATCTATATATCTATATGACTATTGTTTGACAGTCAATCTTCGAGAATATATACGCACAACGCACAACTAATGTTGTATGTATATGTAAAATATGTTTCAGTCACACAGAAAGGCATACTCGCAGACGCATGCAAATATATATGTATATACATATAGACAGATTTGCGGTATATACATATCTGCAGTCACGTGTTGTTACAATCTGTATTTTGATATATGCATTCAGTTCTTAAACTATGTTCTTCTTTATCTTTACATTCGGCGAATGCAAAACGTTGACGCGCAACTGTACAAGTGCAAATGTTTTCTATGTTAACGGTAGCAGAGTTGGATTGTATATATTCAGCTTCGAACTGCTTAGCTTTTTTTTTTTTTTTTTTTTTTTTTTTTTTTTTTTTTTTCTTTCTTTTTCTATATCGTTATTTACAACAAATTCAAACATTTACAACATATCCAAACACTCGTGTGCGCGCGAAGACGCGTACAACTTCAATGACTTGCAGTACACCTGAGGACTATATTCAATAAATACATTATTATAATTATTATTGTTGTTGTTAATATATATATATATATATATATATATATATGTGTGTGTGTGTGTGTGTGTGTGTGTGTGTGTGTGTGTGTAGACAAATATATACATAGCTATATATATATATATATATTTATATACATGTACATATCTATATATGTATACATATGCGTATGCACACATTATATATGCATGTGTTTGTGCATATACGTACAGTAAATGCGTGTGTGTCTGTGTGTAATATAAATATATACACATATCAATAGATACATGCATGCATATGTGTGTACGTGCGTACGTGTATGTGAAAGATTTATGCATACAAATTTCCACAAAATTATACACACAGAAATACAAATACACGAGTGTGATCACGTGCAAATATAAACATTTTTCACAAACAAACATAGCGTTACTGCTGTTGTTTGTTTGTTTGTTTGTTTCCGTTGTATTGTATATGTGTGCTTATAAATCTTTTTGTTTACATTTATATATGTGTATATATATGTGTGTGTATGTACACACAAAGATATATATGTATGTATGTATGTATGTATGTATGTATGTATGTACGTATGTATGCATATATATATATATGTGTGTGTA
>NC_068981.1:28299059-28301551 GCF_001194135.2 Octopus bimaculoides
GTATGTATGCATATATATATATATGTGTGTGTATGTGTGTGTGTGTGTGTGTGTGTGTGTGTGTGTGTGTGTGTGTGGTGCATGTATTTATGCGTGTACTTAGGTATGGAATTACGCAGTCATTGTTTTAACACTGTAGGTTGTCCTTTGAAAATGAGATTAAATTAATTAAATTACTCATTTTATAGAGATAATTAAATATTAACACGTCAAATGAGTGAGTCTGCTTACTTGTCTATGTTGACACTGGCAGAAAACAGGAGGAGGAGGAGGAGGAGGGGGAAAGTGGAGCAGGTAATGTAAGGATTAGAGATTGGAATGAATGAGAGCAACAAGAAGTATCGGACAAATCATATATGATAGATAGATAGATAGATAGAGAGAGAGAGAGAGAGAGAGAGAGAGAGAGAGAGAGAGAGAGAGAGAGAGAGAGAGAGGTAGATAGATATTTATATACGTGTATATATATATATATATATATATATATATAAATATATAAAGAAGCAGTTTTCGGAAAATATTTGAAATTACAGGTATGCTTAAAACAAGCAAAATCTTAGATAAATCAGAAAAGATGGTTGTCAGATTTAGAGAAGCATGAAATTTTTTTAAAAAAGGAGAGAAGGAAAGACGAATCAGAAAGAAGGTGAGAGAGGGGAAGCGGGAGGAAGAGCGAGCATGGGAAAAGATGTGAATAAACTAAAGATGGCGTAAGAACTACAGAGTAAGAATAACAGAATAAATACAAAAGGAAAAAGAGAAAAGTATCAGAAAGTATAAGAATTTAATCGGAAAAGAGAAAGTAAAGTTTAAACATATTTCAAGAGATAAATCTTGAACGTATGGAAGCCATTTTGCATTTGTGACACATCCTCAAGAGGTAGACATAATTTACCCAAATCAAGAATTCATGCAGTATGTTATGTGACATTACCTGTATTTGATTGATTTCAGATGTGCATTCCACTGGCCACTTTGAATTACTTCTCTTAGACCATTTTTGCTTAATTTATGTAGATTACATACGCTATAGATGTGTTCAACAATTTTTATATATGGGTCAGTTGTTAGAACATTGGGCTTGTAATCTTAACGTTGTGAATTCGATTCCTGTACCGGTGTGTTTGTTGTGTTCTTGAGCAAGACACTTTATTTCACGTTGCTCGAGTTCATTCTGCTGTAGAAATGAGCTGCAACGTCACAGATGCTAAGCCTTTGCCTTTCCCTTGGGTAACATCGGTGACGTGGAGAGAGGAGTCCGGTATGCTTGGGCGACTGCTGGTCTTCCACAAACAACCTTGCCCGAACTTGAGCCTCAGAGGGTAGCTTTCTAGGTACAATCCCATGGTCATTTGTGACTGCAGAGGGTCTTTCCTCTGACGTCCCTTGGCTGTTGGAGACGTGTGAATGGCGATTATTGAGGAAGTAATATGTGTCCTGAAGTGCAGAGGGTCTTTCCTCTGACGTCCCTTGGCTGTTGGAGACGTGTGAATGGCGATTATTGAGGAAGTAATATGTGTCCTGAAGTGATCACTCATCTCCAGACAATGACCATTTTCTTCATAACATATCAGCTTTGGAGAATCTTCATTCTTGAGATTTTCTTTCATTCTCATGTGGAGGTGTTCTCATTTGCAGTTTGGTAATTTAGTAAAAGTAGTCGGAGATAACATTGATAAAGGAAAAATTATATCGTGTAGTATTTGATAAACTTGTATTTGTCTATTAACTATTGTCTATTGTATACACGCACATACATATGTAAATACAGATATACATACACAACATTTATATATACATACATATGTATATATATATATATATATATATGCATACACTTCATGCACATTGGTGTGTGTATATTTATTAATATACCTATTTTGTTCTCTCTCTGTGTTTATTTTCTCTTATTCCGTTCTGTTCAAGAGCGTATGCTCAAAACGCAAAAGACCTTCCCACTTTCCCGGGTGTCAAACACCTGCTTGTTGTTCATACACCAGTCTTCGTCTTTTTGTTTTTCTGTAAATTTCAACTATATATATGTGTGTGTGAGTGTGTGTATGTGTATGTGTGTGTGTGTGTGTGTACACACAGGAGCCAATGGTGTAATGGTTAGCACATCTAACGTTAGATAGAAGATTCTGGTTCGATTCCCAATACTGTTCCTTTCTTTTATAAGCCGGTGCTCCAGCACGGCTGCAGTCAAATGACTGAAACAAGTAAAATAATAAAAAGAGTATATATATGTATGTATGCATGAGTGTATGTGTTTATGTACGTATGTACGTGTGTGTGTGTGTTTGTGTGTGTGTGTGTGTTTGTGTGTGTGTGTGTGTGTGTGTGAGGTTGCATGCATGCATGTATTTCATTAAATACACTGTATTTGATAGCAATAAGAAAAGATCATTCCTAAGTATATTCCAACACATTTTCTGTAAAATATTTCAAATTCATTAATAGAAACACGCACACATACGCACACACACACACAC
>NC_068981.1:28302042-28302946 GCF_001194135.2 Octopus bimaculoides
TTTTAATGGTGGCAGCTGGTGAAGGGGATGTTTCTATGTGGCCTACTTGTTTGTTGCACCTTGTTTAACATTTTGTCCATGTTCTTTTGCCACGTCATGTACCCAGTTATGTATCTATATGTACATGTAGATGAACGTATATACATACATGTACATATATATGCATATACTCATATATTGTTTATATATATATATATATATATATGAGTGTGATTATGTGTCGTCGTGTGTGTGCATGCATATGTATACAAAGATTGGTTAAAACAAGGATAGATAGATAGATAGATAGATAGATAGATAGATAGATAGATAAAAGGAAAGATCACGTGGTACACTATTTGAAGACTGTTAAAGTCGTTAACGCTGCTCTCTCTCTCGTTCTCGAAATGACACCATCATGTCAAATGATTTAGTTTGCTCTCACTCCTTTCCAGCAGATATACGCTCCCTAATTATTGTGTCTTCAAATTGGATAGAACTTACAGAAGCGGTAGAGGAGGGAATATCTTTGGCTTTGCCAGAAAGGGGAGGGATATATTTTTGTTGTGCTTTTTTTTTCTATTATTTTGTAGCCTTTTTTTTTTCTGTTTCGCTGGTGTTGTTATTTGTTGCTTTCTTCTTCATATTTGTTTTTTGTATTGTTTTTTTTTGTATTCTGTTTTATTATATTACGTTTATCGAAGTTGGCGTTAAAGATGACATCCGTCATGTTTAATTCTTATGCTTCCACTCATATTCTCTCTCCACCTCATCTCTCTCCTCCTCATCTCTCTCTCCATCTACCTATCTCTCTCTCTCTCTCACACATACACATATATACATTATGTTTGTGCGTGTGTGTATGTATATATATATGTATATATATGTATATATATACATATATATATATATATATATATATATA
>NC_068981.1:28303402-28305307 GCF_001194135.2 Octopus bimaculoides
ATATATATATTATATATTATATATATATACACACACACACACCTACACAAACACAATTTCATTCAGTTAAGTTTGTGTGTGTTTAGTATATCATATTAATATTGCATGTGTGTGTTATGTGTGTTAATGTGTGCATATGTATGTGTGTGTTTTAATTTAGAAAAATAATAAAAACATCTGATTTAATGTTGATATTTTTGCTTTGTTTTGTTTATATTTTGTGTGTGTGTGTGTTTTTTTCACATAAATAAATCAATTTAGTTTTCTTAATGATAAACATCTCTTAGAAAAACATGCAAAAATTCCATTCAAATTATTCCTTTAATTAGAATGCTAGTTATTTATTTATTTTATTTTATACGTTTTTATTTATTTATGCTAATGTGTAATGTCGTATGGTCTGCTTTGCGTGGGTGGGAGGCGTAGTGGGAGGGAGGGTTATTTGTGTCTTATTCAGTTTAATGTATGTTGTTATTTTTGGTTTAGCTTCTTTTTTCTTTTTTTAATTGTAGTTATTTTCATTCATTCTTAAAACATTTGCACTTTGACATCGTTTCTCAAGACGGGTGTTATTTCATTACTAAGATATACTTTGTTCATTTGTTCAGGCAATGTATGTATGTAACTATTATGCATGTATGTATGAATGATTTCTCTCTCTCTCTCTCTCTCTCTCTCTCTCTCTCTCTCTCTCTCTCTCTCTCTTTCCCTCTCTTTCACACACTGTCGTTATTTCTCTCTTAGACGCACACAATCAACACACAGACAGATTGAACACCTAATTTCCTTTACTATTTCTGGTTTCCTGAACTCCACCCTTAATCTATTACATGACACACCTCTCTCTTGCACATGCATATATATATATATATATATATATATATATATATATATATATATATATATATATATATATATATATAAACCATACTGCAGTAGTTATATTGACGTAGGATGGCTGCTTGTCAAAATCGAACCTGGTTTGCTTGATGCCAAAACAATATTACAAAATAGGACAATAGTGTCATCAACAACGGCAATGCTATTAAACATGATGATAATAATTCGGTCTAATTTTGAGGGGAGGAGCATCGACTGCTCTTCATGACTGTTTATTTTATTGACCTTGACAGCATGAAAAGTAAGGTTGACCTCGGCGCAATTTGATTACGGAGCGTAAAGAATCGGAACAATTGTCACCAAACATTTTTACACGCGCGTACACACTCATGTATATATGCATACATACATATATATATATATATATATATATGTGTGTGTGTGTGTGTGTGTGTGTGTGTGTGTGTGTGTGTGTGTGTGTGTGTGTGTGTGTGTGTGTGTGTATATAAACTTACATACGTTTCGGCCATAAATTGGCGGAAGCTATTTCTGAGCTAAATTTATAAATTTACCTCCTAATTTGAATTTGTTTTGTATTATTTCCGTAAATACTTTTCTTTCTATAGATTATTATTTATAACCTCTACTGTTATACCTCGCCATCTCAGGGACTTTCCTTTAACCGCAACACGCCACCAATATATTTATTTTCTGCAGGTAATTACGAGCTAAGATCACAATACTCAGACATGTAGGTTTGACAGACTCAATATTATTTCAGTTTAGAATTGAGCTAAATACATTTCTATGTCGCTATACCTGATGAGGACACCTCTTATCAAATTCTTTGCAGCCATGACTATCTCGTTGTTCTTTCGATTATTGCGTGGCTCACTAAAGCTACAGTTTTTAATACAGATCTATCATCAACTTCTCAAAGAAGATTTACTTAAGATCGAATAAATGTAGAAAACAGAAGTGTAATTTAGACTATAAAATCATTACAAATACAAAATGCATATATATACACATCATACCCTCTTCTAACTCTCTCACTATATATAT
>NC_068981.1:28305317-28305892 GCF_001194135.2 Octopus bimaculoides
TATACACATACATATATGCACATACATTATATATGTATATGGATATATATATATATGTATTTTATGTAGTTGTGTGAATAGATATATGTATTTTTTTATTTACACACAGACACATATACATATATACATACATACTGCAAAGTTTCAGAAATTATTATTTTAAATCGCTAAACAAAGAAAGAACTATCCCTGCAAAACGTTAAGAGAGTATTTAGGCAATCAGAAGACAAAAATAGTTACTCAGCCGTAAAACAATTTCCCGGTTGATCTGTCTTTCTCCGAGCAACGAACATTGATAGACTAAAACACTTTTTATAGAAAAATAATAATAAATAGACAAAAACTCAAATAATGCGTTAAGGAAAAAATACTAGTGAAAATATATTAAGATGGCGTTGGGGGAGAGTCATTTTTTTTTTTTCAATGGAAGAAAGCTGCGCGCCATATTAAAATAGTTAGTTATTCATTGTACCTGAAATATAAATAACCTGAAAATGTAGTGTGATGTTACTGCTTGTATTAGTTTCTTCTGACTAGACACGAAAATCTTTGTCTTAGGTTTACAGTCTACAATT
>NC_068981.1:28306364-28311364 GCF_001194135.2 Octopus bimaculoides
ATATATACATACATACATACATACATACATACATACATACATACATACATACATACATACATACATACATACATACATACATATAGATAGATAGATAGTTTTATTAAAACGTAAGGTATGATTTGAAGGAAGTCTTGTTAGCATTTCTAAGAGCTAGACTGATAATATGGATTCCAGCTTACACGATATTTTTTGTCATTGCAAGTTAGGTTGAACCACAGAGAAAATATTTGAATAGTGAGGCAACTAGAAAAATTAGAACGTTATGTTATGTCAAATCGTACCAGGGTCTAGCAGATTTTCTTCCCCATTCTTCCAATGTCGATAATAATATCAAATATTGGAGTCAATTTGATTGACATTCTCCTCTTCTAAAATTTATATCATTATGTCTATATCGGAAATCATTACTTTCTATTCTTATGGAACTAGAGCCTATCAAGACCATGGTATATTATTTTAATACAACTTCCAGTGGAAGTCTTTTCAGTTCATTTGAAAGCAAATTCTCGTCTGATCTTGAGAAATGTTGAATAGTCAAAACGGACTCATTTCTCCACTTTCTTCTAAATTATACTCTCTGTATATCCAATGGAAGTGGAGGCGCAATAGCCTAGTGGTTAGGGCAGCGAAGTGCTAACACACACAATCTAATGGAAAAAGGAGAACATTACATTTTTTCTGATGGTAGTAATGCTTTCATGCAATGTTTGATTTGTCTGTGTTCAAATCCCATCGGTATCAACTTTTCTTTCTCGTTTTCCAGGTTCGATAAAATGTCTAAAGTAGTATTAATAGTAGTTCCACGCCAGGATTGTCTCCTTGAATATACCTATGATCAAGAGGTTTTCAACCACAAGCATTCAATATTTTTAGGTCTTTAGCTACTATTTCTAGCAGATTAATCACCTCTACGGAGGTTCCTTCGTTGACCGGTATAATAAATACCAGTTATGTACTGTAGTTGATATTTCCTCTCTCCTCCCTCAAAATATTTACCACGCTTATGATAAAAAAAGTTATATTGTGCTTAAATAATTCCGTTTTTTGTTTAAAGAATTCGCAAGAAGATCTGATATCTATAGATCAATGCAACATGCAATATGCGGTGGTTTCAAGGACAAACTTTTCCAGCACTTAACACTTACTTCACAATATTCTTCATAAACAACAAACTCAGCCTGTTTCGTGTCTGTACAGTCTGTCCACACCTATAACACATGTATATTTTATTGGAGTCTCATTCTAGCCGTATGGGACATTTTTGAGGTAGTAAATATGATATAAAAGTTTGGAATAACAATACTAAGTTTGCCCATGAGAATAACATTTACTTTGACTTATTCTTTCTCAGAACTAATAGCTAAAATCTGGTTTCAGATTCGTTGAGAAAAAGAAACGTTCTTCAAACACGAAATAAGCACTCAAAATTCTAATAACAGAAGAAATATGAACGAGTGGGAGTTCTATATATTTTTTTCAATATATAATGTAATACTAAGAGAATTAAAACTGTTTTATTCAAAAAATGAAACCTTATCGCGATCTCGTATTTGCGAGTGCTTATCTTTCTTCAAAAATGCGCATCATCATTTTTGTTTGAAGTAACCAGTGTTTGAAGAGTTATCGTTATTGTACAAGAGCCTCAACCTATGCATTAACACTATTTTATCCGCCGCGAAGATGGGAAGGAAATACAAAGTTGAGTTAGAATTTGAACTCAGGACAGAAGGAGAAACTATCGTTATACATTTTACTCCAATTTTCTACTTGCTATCTTAGAAATCAATAATGACTTCTTTTATTTGTTCAATGTTTATATAGTCGCCATCTTTTCGATGTTAGTCAATTGGTTGGATTCTAAGTTTTCAGAATCCTCATAGATTTGTATTTAAAATCAAATAAAAGTTCGTACAAGTGATGTTTTGTTATGATCGTTGTTGTTGTTGTTGTTGTCTTTAGTTGTTTTTGTCTTTGATGGCGACGACGACGGTGATACTGATTTTGTGGTTATTATTGGTAGTGACGTTATTCATGTAGTTGTTTCTTTACAAAGTTCATAGTTTGCCAGTGTAAGATAGTAATAAATTCATTGCACATTGGCTAGAGAGGGAACATCTCTAACACATACACATAGCTAAGGTCAGAGATACAAATATTTGAGGCGAGGTCAGACAGCCAATTCAATATATGAAGATCATTGTAAACTCTTGGCACATTATTTATTACTCGGCGAGCATTTTCACAACATATATCTTTTCTACACAGCTCGTTATACGCCAAGACAATTCTTTCATTTCATTCAATTTGAATTAAAAAAAAAAAAGAATAGAACATAAAAATAAATAAAACAATACTGACAGAAACAACCCATCTTTAGTGTTGGATTCGCTAAGAACTCAAAACACAACAGATCGATATCAATGTTTTTTTTAATCAATAGTTCGTTGCTGAATGAAATGGGTGCCTTCGGAGAAAGAGGTAAAGGTGCTAGTCATCTGAGTCTGCGACCCGGGTTCGAAATCTGTTACAGCCAACAGTGATAAAATGAAGTCGTGAGCATCACAATATCTTATTTTTATTTCCCGTAACAGTAAAATACAAAGCCAAACTGACTAACTAAAATGAAACTAAGATTTTAATGCAAAACGTTATATAGTTAAAAATTACATAGAAAACGAAACCTGTTGGTGACGTGGTTTCGAATCTCGCTTGAAATTATTATCGCTTTAATTAAACATCTTTGAGAGGAAAACAGCACGAACACCGCAATTTTGCATCTATTCATAGAATAATTGAAGAGGTACTCACATGCTGTACAGTTTTAAATTATGAGTATACTTCCTACCATTGTTGACGATGAATTTCATTCATCAGAGATCGATAAAATAAAATGACAATATATTGGATTCAATCGATTTTACTTCTCGCTTAAAATTTTGATGCTATCGTTCTAATATACAAAGTAAAACAAAAGAATCGTCGTCACTCTGATCCTCATCATCGCAGTCGTTGTTATCATGATAATTGTTTACGCCACATGTGAACACCGATTTTGATGACCGATTGCAAGGTATGTTCTAGTTGTGACCATAATGGTCATATTGACCATATTGCACGTATAGTATAGTGCATTTTGGACTAAACTGTCCAAATTTCCAATCATTTAATTTTTTATTTTTTATTTTTTGTACAGGGTGTCCACAAAGTGTGGGTACATGGGGATGAACACATACATTAAGAAATTATTATTTCTTATATTTTATTGTTTATGTTATGATTTTATTTACTCCATGTACCCACATGAGGATTAACACATACTTTAAGAAATTATTATTTTTCATATTTAATTGTTTATGTTATGATTTTATTTACTCCATGTACCCACATGGGGATTAACACATACTTTAAGAAATTAATATGTATGTATGTATGTATGTATGTATTTATGCATGCATGTATATATGTATTTGCGTATCTAGGCTTGCCGTCCCCCCTCTATTGCTTGACAACCGATGCTGGTCTATTTACGTCCTCATAACTTAGCGGTTCGGCAAAAGAGACCAATAGAATGAGTACCAGGCTCAATTTGTTCGACTAAAGCGGTGCTCCAGCATGGCCGCAGTCAAATGACTGAAACAAATAAAAAAAAATAGAAGAATGAAAGAATATGCATATATGAATATATATATGTATATGTACTTATTTTTATACAGATAGGCATGTACAGATATAAACGTTTTTGAATTTCTCCATCGAGAGAATGTCCTCACATAAAAGGAGTAGGAACAATGGCATATAGAAGTAATAGGAACAGCGAAATAGCAACAACCTCACGCTCGTCTCTCTCACCACCACCACAACTACAAACATCTCTAACACAACCAACTTCACCATCAACAACAATAACAAGAACATTGATAAAAACAAAAGGCTAACAGAAAAATCACATCAGCCACAGCATCAACAGTATGAGTAAGATTTTATATAATAATGTCTGTCATTTGGTGCACAAGGATTCAGAACAAAAGGAAGGAATGACATGAAAAAAAAAAAATCTTTGAAAAAATATTCACAGATATATTTGTCATGGTCACATGCTCTATCTCAGAACAAATGGTGCCAGTGAACCATTCATTGGAACCACTTGCTTATTTTCCTTTGTCTATTTTCCTTTCTTTCTATCATCTAATCATTCATATATTTTCCCTCTGGCTACATTCATTCATCTATCTACCTACTTGCCTATGTCTATTTCATCTAGTCAGCCATTCATTCAGTCATTCATTTACCCTTTGAATACATCTATCTATCTATCTATCTATCTATCTATCTATCTATCTATCTATCCATCTATTCATTCACCTATCCATACATACATACATACATACATACATACATACATACATACATACATACATACATACATACATACATACATACGTACATACATGCATGCATACATATGAACGTCTGCTTATGTGAGACTAAATCCAACGGTAATGAAAGAAATACATTTTTAATATAGAGTTAAAAGATATAATTTTTGCTAAAGCCTTACATAGGAACCAACGTCTCATGCCATATGACTTTCCTCTGGGATTCGGTTTGAAAATTAGCCGCTAAGTACAGATACTAGACACTTTAAGACTTAATAAGATTGTGGAGCTCAACATACTTTATATATATATATATATATATATATATGTATATATAGTTGAAAAGAAATTAGAGACCTATGTAAATCAATGTGCTATACATAAAAGATGGCAGTGGAAATGTCTAAGACATTTTTTCAATTTAAGAGGGAATTTAATAAGAATTACTTTTTAAATTATATAAAGAAAATATTAATGGTTTCGATTAATCTCATCTTATCAAATACCAGTGAAAATTTATAAAAATTTGAAGTAAAAACAGTTTATCTTCTGCCTAGAGGTCAAGAACATGTGTTCTTGACCCCAAGACAGAAGATAAACTGAAATGTCTTAGGCTTCTGT
>NC_068981.1:28317740-28318455 GCF_001194135.2 Octopus bimaculoides
ATATATATATATATATATATATACAAACACACACATGTCATTGAATGCATTTGGGAATTTCACTGATAATTTATATATGTGTTTATGAATGCACACACATATACTCACTCACAGATATTGTTTCTCCTGTTACTTTGTCTTCCCATCCCATATATGTGTCTGTCAAAACAGTGTGAGATCCAATTTAAACATACATTATCTGGAGTTCTAAATTTTTTTTATTTTTCTTTTACTTCAATTTTTATTTAGTTTACGTTTTTACTTATCACAGTCCCTTGAAATATGACAATTCTAAATTTAAAATACTCGTAAACAAGAACAGCATATTTCTACCAATACACTGATTCATATATATTCAGTTAGTGTGTGTGTTTAACACACAAGCATACACACACTCACACATACTATGCTTATGCGTGTATGCTACTGTGTGTATGCTACTGTGTGTGTGTATGTGTATATGTGTGTGTGTCTTTCTGTCCGTGTGTCTGTGTGCAGACATACAAGCATGAAAAACTTAACTATTTCGCCGTAAATTGGACAGCATTAATCGGTTCTCATCAGTGGTCTGAAACATCATTTGACTAATCCCAAAGAAGCAAATCGAATCCAGTAGCTCCAGAGCACTGGAGCTACTAATTTGCATAATATAAATGTTTAACACTGTTTATCTAATATATAAATAGTATTATATATACACACACACACACACACA
>NC_068981.1:28319127-28319883 GCF_001194135.2 Octopus bimaculoides
ATACACACACATGCGCGCTCACACACACTGAAACACACACACGCACATACACATACATTTGTAAATATACAATTATATTCCAATCTGGTGAAAGCAGTCTTGTACGTTTGCTAAAAATTTCATTCTTGGCAAGCAGTATCAATTATTCGCCCATCATTGTACTTAATGTGATATAAAAGGCAGTAAAAAAAAAATTCATGTTTCATGGATAGTAAGACAGCATTTACTTCTAAAGACCAAGACCCGTAGAAAAACATAAAACCTGTGCATAAACAAACTCAAAGAGATGTATGTATGTATGTATGTATGTATGTATGTATGTATGTATGTATGTATGTATGTATGTGTGCATCTATGTACGTCCATTATTCAGTTTTATTTCAAAGTTTCTTTCCAATAGAGAAAGAGCCGGTTTCGAACTTAAATCCAATGCCTACGTATTTACGATATTATAACGAAACAGCGTACAGCTGATTTATACATGGCTTCTAAACTAATGAATGAATATACATACTTATTTCTTTATTGCTCACGGGGGTACTAAATATAGAGGGGACAAACAAGGACAGACACAAGGATTATGTCGATTACATCGATTCCAGTGCATAACTGGTACTTATTTAATCGACCCCGAATGGATGAAAGGCAAAGTCGACCTCGGCGGAATTTGAACTCGGCAGACGAAATACCGGTAAGCATATTGCCCGGCGTTCTAACGTTTCTGCCAGCTCTCCGCCCTTGAATGACTATACATAT
>NC_068981.1:28319893-28323741 GCF_001194135.2 Octopus bimaculoides
GTGTGTGTGTGTGTGTGTGTGTGTGTGTGTGTGTGTGTGTGTGTGTGTGTGTGTGTGTGTGCGTGTGCGTGTGTGTGGGGGGATATGTGTGTGCCTGTGTGTAATATCTAAAATATTCATGCATCAGATTTTTCATTTCGGAATGAGTTCATCTTTTAATGTAATTTACAATACATTTCTTTAATTTTTTTTCTTTGTTTGTCATCATCTTCATCATCATCACTTTCGTCTTCATCATCATCGTCTTCATCATCATCATCATCATCATCATCATCATCATCATCATCATTATTATTATTATTATTATTATTATTATTATTATTATTATTATTATTATTATCATTATATAATATTACAAATTATATTACCCACAAATGTGGTTGATTATTATTATAACATCTACGATGATGTGACAACGATGATGTTGATGGTGATCGCCACCACCACCACCGCCGCCATCTCACCAAGAACGACATCAACAACAGAACTGACAATAATAATGATTAACAACAACAACAACAACAACAACAACAACAATAATAATGATAATAATAATAATAATAACAACAACAACAACGACGACGACGACGACGACGACAACAACAACAACAACAACAACAACAACAACAACAATAATAATAATAATAATAATAATAATAATAATGATAATAATAATAATATTCGCATATTTTTTTTAGCGCACAATTCCACACGAGAAGGGAAATGTGTTTTCTCTCCCTTTCACTTTCATATGATAATTCGTAATGAAGTTGTCAAAGTTATTAGAACGCACGAACGATTTTTTGTTTGAATATGATGCATATATGCATATATGCATCGTATGTTACCATGATTTCACTTTCACTATGGTGGTGTTGCCGCAACCTTGATACACGCGTATCAAAAAAATCTATGTGATAACATCACTACCACAGACATAGCGAAACTACTTCTGAACTATAACCCCCCCCCTACTATACCAACGTTATACTCCCACCAATACAACAAAATAACAACAGCAATAAATCCGCCACACAGCACCATCACCTGCACCACCACCACTGCTGCGACCACCACTGCTACCACCACCACTGCCGCCTCCTCCATCACCACCACAAAATGTTCCTCCTGTACTCGAAATATAAAGTACGAAGATTTCGCAATAGTGATAGCAATAACGAAATTATTGTTACTACTACTACTACTACTACTACTACTACTGTATGAATGTATATATACGTGTGTGTGTATGCATGTATGTATATATATATATATATGTGTATGTATATATATACATATACAAGTGTGTGTGTGTGTGTGCGCGCGCGCGTGTGTGTATGTGTGTGTGTGCGTGCGTGTATGTTCATGCACTTAAGTACTTATACTTATACGATAGACTTCCTCATTGCTTCAATCAACAAAGCTTCCTTCACAAGTCTTTGATGGACGTGAGGTTGTGAACGAAGACATCTTGTGAAAATGTCGCGGCATAGGATCGAACCAGGTAGACACATGTTTATGAAATGAATTTTTAATCACGCAATCATATACGCGCTTATACGCTCAGATTTCTGAAGTGGTTTTACAGTGATGTTCAGAAAGTTAATCTTTTACATCATGTATCGAATTTTATTGCATATTTAGATATTGCCTAAACCATCGAAGTCTTCAACGTTTTAACTCAGTGATTGTTTTCTGGATTAGATTTTTCTATCGTTGATCATAGAATTCAGGATATATTTATTGTTCAGGAAGAAATATTACGATGATTTATCTATCATTCCTCAAATAGGACATAGAAAACAAAATTACAAATGGGTTGAAACATGCCCAATTAAAAAAAAAAGAAGAAAAAAAACATGTCTGAAGCCGTCGAGGTTTCCTTATGCAAGCTTGGCCTGACCTAGATACATCATGTGTATCTAGGCTTGTTCCATCAGAATTAACGAGAGCTTAAATAAGAACAAAGTCGAAAAATCATATTTAATAATAATAATAATAATAATAATAATAATAATAATAATAATAATAATAATAATAATAATAATAATAATAATAATGTTGTTGTCGCTGTTGTTTTCAACAACACCCCTAGACAATATAACTCCATGCCTGGAGAAAAGAAATTAGCCAGTAAAAGGCTAACCATACTATTGAAGGAAGAAGACCAGATATAATTACTGAGGACGAATTCACAGTGTAAGATCATTCACTGTGAAAATCCCTATGATGGCAATGTCAATAACAAAGATATTGAAAAGACAGTTGGGAAATATCAAGATTTAGCCAGAGAGATGAGAAGGCTTCGGAAGACCAAAATAGCCATTATTCCTGCAGTAATTGGTTTATTTGGCATAACACCCAAAATGCAACCTAAAAGTTTGAAAAACATTGGAATTGTAACTCTCACTGTCGACTCGCAGAAAAGTAGCAGCTTATATTCTGCAAGAACCCTAAAAAAAGGTTCCTAAGATTTGAGGAGACATGCTGACACCAAGCCTCAAGATAAAACACCTGGTAACTAAATTAGCATGCACGAGCGAAATATTAGCAATAATAATAATAATCACTTGTAAAACATTGTTTTAAATTTGAGATGTTGAGAGGACTAGTGGATTAAGTCAATTATATTTACTTGATCGGTACTTGTGTAATCATCACTTAGGGGGAACGAAATGGAAATGTGAAACCGGGGGGGAGTTGATCTCAGAAGGCAAAATACCAAAACAAACCTTACAAGTTACTTAGTCAGCTTCTTTGACGATTCTGCCAATATGATTTATTTTGAATAAATACTTATTTAAAATATGCAAAAATTGCTATACATATAATCCAACGTTTTATTTATTTATTTATTTATTTATTTATTGAGTTGTTATATATCGATGTTTATTCGAAAAAGGATAAATAATTCGAAAATATTGATCAAAGCTATAACGATTTGATTTCAAGAGTTGATCTGTTAATGTCTTTAGAACATTATGTTGATATCTCAGAAGCAAATTCGTAACACAAACGTTTCATTCGTACTCAGATACACTCTCTTTCTCATTCTTTCTCATTCTTAACTTATCTCTCTTTAACTCATAAACAATGAAACTTGTGAACATGTTTCTCTTAAGGTAACCCGAAAGACACTTAATTGACACACATATGAACATTCACACACATTTACGTTTAAAGATCAGTACCTACATACATTCATTTGCATATACTAACGTGTATATCATTCTATCTAGCTATCTCTCACTTCCTCTCTTTTTCCCTACATACATATGCACACATATTTATTTGTGCATGTGTGCGTATGTGTGTGTGTATGTGCATATGTATGTGTATGTGTGTGTATACACACAAATACATAAACATATAAGGCCAATGTATGCGTGTGTGTTGTTTCTTTTAAATAAACGTATAGACATATATAACGATTGAAACATATATCTCTAAATACACACGTCTGCAAATGCTTCTATACTTACATACATTTGTACATATACGCATGTATAATGCGTACGAAACGCATCTGCATGCATGTGGGATTACGTTACACACACACACACACACACACACACACACACACACACACACACACACACATACATACAACATCTCTCTGAAATGCAACAAACATTTCCGGAATCTTACAGATATTTGCACGTATACATCGAAATACAAGTACACCTGAGACTGTATTTGCGCTTGTGTGTGCCTAGAACGAGAATAACAACAATTCCAGCAACAAATTTGCGTGCAGGCCATCTACAGTATAAGGGAAGTGTGTAAATATACACGATCTTCTTAACTAAAGATGATATCAGCAAACACGTGCCAATATGTAAGATCGA
>NC_068981.1:28325936-28329823 GCF_001194135.2 Octopus bimaculoides
TATATATATATATATATATATATATATATATATACATATGCATCCATAACATATATGCATATATATAATGTGTTGGTGTGTGCGTATGTATGTATGTATGTATGTATGTATGTATATATATATATATATATATACATTTATATATATATATATATATATACAAACAAACACACATGAATATGTATATATATTTATGCTTATACACACACACACATATAGACACGCATATATATGTATATGAATATATATATGTGTGTGTGTGTGTGTGTATGTATGTATGTATATGTATATACATATATATACATGCATATATATATGTATATAGATATATATATACATACATACATACATACATTTATACATACATACAAACATATATGCATACATATATACATATATGCATATATATATAAAAGTTGTATGATGGATAGGTTTTCACTGGTGCGTATATCAAATTACCTCCACTAATTTATCATTATATCAGTATCTTTTAGTATCACTCGTATCAATATCTCCCATCTGATATCGCTTCTGTATATGTCTGTACGGTCGTATATGTGAGCGAGTGTTTGTGTGCAACCATGTGTATACTCGCCAATGAATATATGCTTTTAGGCGCGTCTGTACTTCTGTAAACCGTAACTATGTATGGAGTGGAATCGTTGAAATATCTCAAATAACAACCTAACTTCCTTTAAGAGATATTGAAAATTTGAGGTCAGAAATATCTTTGTTGAAGACAACGTACTGTACTTCGGTAAAGTACAGAATATATATATATATATATATTAATTTACTGAATTTTCAGAACCATTATGAAGGCACCTGTCTGCGCATGAGTGTGCGTGCATGTGTACGCGCGTGCGCGCGTAGTATTTGTGTGGGTCTGGTCATGTATGAGTGCGTATGTGCGCTCGTCTGTGTATTTGTGTGCTTTCATGCGTCTGAGTGTGTGTGTACCTTGTCCTTTGAAAGTCTCAATAGCATTAATATTCAAGTCAGCGAGGCAATCACATCTACTTAGCTAATGGACTAGCTAGAAATAACAGCCAAAATTCAACGAATTCATACCCGACCATCTTTAGAAATCGAAGGATACATAGGTTAATGTAGCCCAAGATAGATTATGATTTAAAATGTGTGAGTGTGTGCGTGCGTGCACATGCATGTTTCATTATATGTGTCCGTGCGTGTGCGTGTCTGATTTTGCTCTCGTGCAAGTGTATGAATGAGTACGTTTTGCGGTTCTTCGTAATTGTAAAAATATAAAATAAACAGTAATATTAAAGCCTGCAAGGGAATCACTATGTGGTCGCTCTGCCAGCTAGAAATAGCAGCCAAATCTTCATCAAACCACGCCTAGTTATCTTTAAAAATGGAAATGCACATTTGATTATGTAGTTATAGATAAGCAATAATTCAAAAATGGGCTTGTCTTGGGTCTAGACGCTCCTTATTCTCGGCCTGTTTTGTCAGAGCAGATTGTGGAGCTAAGCAACAACTCAACATTACCTAACAGGTTTCCATCAATAAATTTATTCATACAAATGTTGAACTTATTTACATTATTTACATTTGAGAGATATTTGTCTTCATCTTGTTTGTTGTTAGCACAACGTTTTGGCTGATATACCCTCCAGCCTTCAACAGGTGTCCTGGGGAAATTTCGAACCTGGATTCTCATTCCTTAGGTATTTTTCGATGTTATTATTATTATTATTATTATTATTATTATTATTATTATTATTATTATTATTATTATTATTATTAATCGACTTAATCCTTTTGTCTGTCCTTGTTTGTCTCCTTGTGGGCAATAAAGAAATGATAATAATAATAATTATTATTATCATTATTATTGTTCAATGAGCTTCATAAATAAAAGCTATATTTCTTTCGTATTACACCATTATAGGAATCTCTTGCATAAACGTAGTCCTGCATGTACTAAGCTAACGAAAAAAAGAAATTAAATAAATACGTTAGCGAAGAAAAAAAATAATACGTGTAAGAGCTAGTGAAACAACAGCACCATAGACTGTTGGTACGATCGAACAGAATAAACCTGGAGCTATACAACTGTAGCAACATGGACGACAACAACAACAACAACAACAACAATGATAATAATAGTAATAACGAAACCAAGAATAACAACAAAAGCAGGAACGTATTACTGTATATATTCTCATTCATAACATTTAGGTGATTTGCAGTGTAAATATCCGCCATTCTGATAAGATTTTGCTGTTTTATTTATATCAGGTAACTAAAAAACGAAACCACCAACAACTCCAGACACTAAAGTAAAACTTCATCAATAGATTTGAACTCAATTCATACGGTGGTGAATATACTGAAAGGCTTATTTTAAAAATTGTATTATTATTCATTTATTTATTTAAGATGGCGAGCTGGCTGAACCGTTAGCACGCCTGGCAAAATGCTTAGTGTCGTTACGTTCTGACTTCGATTTCCGACGAGGTTGTGTTTGCTTTTCATCCATTTCGGGGTCGATAAAATAAGTATCAGTCGAGAATTGGGGTCGATGTAGTCACCCTTCCTCTTCCCACAGAATTTACGGTACGGTGATTCTGTACTTATGTTGCTATTTAGTGATAGGTGATACAGCAGGCGAAACAAATCAGGCACCGGACATAATAATACTTTACGCTGTTTTAAAATGTTATTTTACACAGTGTGTGCAAGCCTCAGGTCGATCTTGATTTTCCTACGACAAAATACAATTGTCGTTGGCACTCCGTCGCTTACGACGTCGAGGGTTCCAGTTGATCCGATCAACGGAACAGCCTGCTCGTGAAATTAACGTGCAAGTGGCTGAGCACTCCACAGACACGTGTACCCTTAACGTAGTTCTCGGGGATATTCAGCGTGACACAGTGTGACAAGGCTGACCCTTTGAATTACAGGCACAACAGAAACAGGAAGTAAGAGAAAGTTGTGGTGAAAGAGTACAGCAGGGTTGGCCACCATCCCCTGCTGGAGCCTCGTGGAGCTTTAGGTGTTTTTGCTCGATAAACACTCACAACACCCGGTCTGGGAATCGAAACCGCGATCCTATGACCGCGAGTCCGCTGCCCCAACCACTGGGTCATTGCGCCTCCACTCTAAATACAATAAGTACTAAATAACAGACAACTGTTAGATTCGAGATGACTGTATATTCTCTCCTATAAAAAAGAGCTAGCTTACCAACGTTAAGAATTATTATTTATTCAACCGTTATAAATGAGACCTATGATCAACGGCGCTCCAGCGAGGACCATATTGACTATTTTGTCAGGCATAGTGCATCTAGAACTATATTAATTAATTACTACAATCCCTTCTTACTTCCTTTAAACAGAAGGGTTTTATTTAAACGCCATTTTGTTTTAGTTTTCGTTTAGACATGTTTATTCTTCAAAATTATAAAATTTGTAATTTGTTATCATTTATCGAAAGAGCACCTTTTAATTTCTTCGTTATCCTAAGAATAACGAATATATGATAACACACTGACTAATATTTATAAGATATTATAGCTATATTTTATTACATTACGAACGAATTGCAGATATTAGTTTGTCTTTGTTCAAAGAAGTTTCATATGATAAATTTTTATCAATACAAAGACGGTTGTATTGTACATTATCTAGAGAAGAGTACATGTTCAGAAATGCGGTATATGTAATACTATGTTCATTGGAATACGCAGATGTACACACATACAAACACACGCACGCACACATGTATGCGCGTGTGGGTGAGTGATATATACATAAATACGTCTATATAATTCTATATAAATGTATGCATTTATATGTATTCACGCGCGCGCGTATATATATATATATATATGTGTGTGTGTGTGTGTGTGTGTGTGT
>NC_068981.1:28329833-28332933 GCF_001194135.2 Octopus bimaculoides
GTGTGTGTGTGTGTGTGTGTGTGTGTGTGTAAATATATATATGACAGAGTGTGAGATAGACAGACTGACAGACAGAGAGACAGACCGACAGAGAGATAGATAGGTAGATAGATAGATAGATAGATAGATAGATAGATAGATAGATAGATAGATGGAGAGAAGAAACTTGGTTTGAATTTCCTCCATATCACTTTCTGCTTCATTTATCTTCCATCAAGATACTTCAGCATCCTTTACTCGCCTCTCTCTCTCTCTCTCTCTCTCTCATTTAATCCACTCTTTTGCCATCCATCTATAAACGCACATTCATACGCACACATACACACACATATACACACATGCACACACATGAGGACAATCTCATAATCACACACTTGCACACGCGCACACGTACACATAAGGCAGAACCACTTGGCTTCGTTTCCATTCTTCTAGTCTATCAGTGCCACTCACTCTTACATCAGGCTAATTGCTTGTAATCTCTGATCTCCGAATTTCCTTAATCCAGACTTCAAATCGAGACGTGCTTCTATCTTTCTCCTCTTCTCTCTGCATCTTTTTTCTCTTTCCTCTGTCCCTTTCTTTCTCTCTCTCATTTTCGTCACACACACATACACACACACACACACACACACACACACACACACACACACATATCAGTCTCTCGGTATATGGAACTTCCTATTTCTCTCTGTCTCTTTATCTCCTACTTCATTTCACTCCTCCTTTCATATACTTTCTTTCTCTCATCTCCCCTTCTCCCCCTCTCAAATTCTACTTCTCAATTCTCTATAGTGCTATATGCGAATGTGTCTGGCCTTGTGTGTGTGTGTGTGTGTGTGTGTATGTGTGGCGTATTTCTTTCTCTGCGAGCTTTAGCTATCATTTCCAAAAGTTCAGCTGGAATTAAAGATTCTCCAATGTTTATCTCTGATAGACAGGCGGGCGGACCAAAAGATACGTGGTGGCGATGGCGGTCGCGATGGCGGTCGTGATGGCGGTTGTGGTGGTGGTGGTGGTGGTGTTGGCGATGGTAGCGGCGAGGTAGAGTCGAAGCTGTACGTAGATATACGGATAGATAAGTTGAAGAAACAGAAGGAAAGATGGATGGATAAATGGCTGACTGACTGGATTGCTAGACGGTTGGATGGTTAGCTGGATAGATGGGATGGTTTGGTGGTAGTGGGGGTGGGCGTAGATGGATGGGTACATTTGAACAGATCGATAGATATTTTGGCAAAATGTAATGCATGTAGGTATATGCCTATACACACACGCATGCATATACAGTCATATATACATACGCATACGCACACATGCAAATATATGCAAGCATTTGTTTGCAAAATAAGACTTGCAAATGGAAAGTAAGGAATTGAAGCATTTAACAATGAATAAGTCACTAAATTAGATATATATTCATACATATATGCATACATGTACATGTGTATGTTTATGTGTCTGCGCGTGCACGTGTGTGTGTGTGTGTGTGTATGCGCGCGCGCATGTGTGTGTATGTGCGTGTGCTGATGTTATTCTCTGTTGTTACTGAGGTTTCCACGAATCTTTGCTGAATACTCATTAAATAAAGTAGAAAAAAATATAAATGAATTAATATAGTCCGTTAAAATAATACATCGTAATACAGTTCCATTCTCAGTTTATACCAAAGAACCAGGAACAGAAACACTGGACTTATTCTAAAAAGTATCCGTAATACAGATGGGATATTCCTCATTGCATTATGGGTTTGAAATGCTGTACTGAGTAAAACCCATTATATTTGCACATTGTTATAGGTGAATTATTTCTATTGAATAGTTAGAAATAGAGAAGACGATTGCCTGAAAAGCATAATATAAGAATAACATCTGGGAGGAAATTTAGAGGTTTTTATAGAAATGGTTATGGGAGATCAGTGAGGTGAAAATTGTCAACCAGTATAATATCTGTCATAGATCACAGTTGGGTCAGGTATGTTTCTTAGAATACAAGGCTGAAACTGAGAAGGCATTTAGGATTCGGCGGTTTCCAACATGCATACAAATAGTTGAGTGTAGCATTTTGTGAGACATGGCGATTTATTTTTATATGTGTGTAAGTAAAACTGTGAGCGCATGCGAGTGTGCGTGTTGCATAGTGTTCGTATGTATGTATGGATGTTTATATGGTGTGTGTGTGTGCGTGTGTGTGTGTGTGTGTTGTAAACAACGTGTAAATACTAGCTTCTTCTGCTTAAAACACAAAATTACTCAAAACACTCGCTTGGAGCATTGCTGCTTTTTAGGAGCCTTCTTCCTCTTCTGTCTTCATGTATCTACACACACGCACGCGCAATACACATACATATACACACATACACACATATACACATGCACACACATGTTCTACTTTCTGGTCATTTTCCTTTTTCACCATATCTTCTCCCTCCCATACACATTGCGTGTCTCCTTTGCATTTTTGTGTATGCAAATTCTATATACATATCTTTGTTATAGTTGAAATGTATATATCATTCATTGAGAGATACTTTGCAAGCCCTCAAGTTAAATATATAACTAGCAAGTAAACAGACAGGTTACTAACTATATAGTGGGTGGTGATTTCACACTCATGTGCCATGCAGTTGAGTAAATGAAATAGAAATAAAAGAACTAGGATCACACATATAGTGAGTTATGAAGAAATAACATTGTACTTCTTTGTCTCCAATGTATTACGATGTCGTTACAGTGTGAACAAATGGTTAGGGTGTTGGCTTTGCAGCCTCAAGCTCCGGTTTTCGAATCCGCAGCATGATATATGAAAATATAGCTTTTTCTACAGCTCCCGATCGATTTATAGAGGGTGGCACACGCTCAAGTAGCCCGAATTCCGAAGGATAATCGACCATCACTCTTCTCCAAAATCGCTGGCTTTGCACTGGCTTTGTGTAAATACGTGGCACTTTGGGCAAGTGTCTTCTACTACAGCCTGGGGCCGACTAAATCCCTGCGACCTTGTGAGTGGATTTGGTAGAGAGAAACTGAAAGAAGCCTGTCATACATATATATATGTACACACACACACACACACACACACACACACACACACACACACA
>NC_068981.1:28335334-28341054 GCF_001194135.2 Octopus bimaculoides
TGTGTGTGTGTGTGTGTGTGTGTGTGTGTGTGTGTGTGTGTGTGTATGTGTGTGTGTGTAAATGAGACAAGGATACTATTTGGGTTACTATCTGTCTGCCTCTCTCTAATTGCATGTATGTGTATGTATGTGAGCTTGTGTTTATTCTCTGTAGTCCAATCCTCACACACACACACACACACAAAGAATATATGTGCGATTGGATTTCTTAGTGAATATTTAGTTTTGTCAACGAACATATGTATTCCTGCATATTCCCATAAAGAATATGAGCTGTACATATTCATTTGTCTCTCGCCTCTTCAACACACATATATACACACACGCGTATTTGTAATGTGTAAGATACTTTTTTTTTTTTGTGTGTGTGAGGATATGAGAAAAACAGACCTCCCCTCTTCTTTTTTCATTTTTATTTTTTTCTGTCGGTCGAGCTATTAACAAAACTGGACAGGCTTGAGTGAATATAGCAGCCATTGAATTCTCTCCCCTGCTGGGAAATATGGCATGTCTACGTTAGGTGTCAAATCCGGCAACAGCCACTTCATTGTCAAGATGTTGTAGTTCTAAGTATGAGTGTATGGATGTGTGTGGGCGTGTAGATGTGGAGAGGTTTGTTTGGGTGGTGATGGTGGTGGTGGTGGTGGTGGTGGTGATGGTGGTGGGTATGTTGGTGACAGATAATAGGTAGATTTGAAATCACGGGTGTCAGAAGTACTCACTACGTAGGTAGATGAAATGGGGGGTTGTGTGGGTGGAAAACGGGTGGTTTAAGGAACGAAAGTCAGGGTGAAGGTAATGTCATTTAACTGGGAGAAGGAAGAGGAGAGAGATGGTCAGTGTAAGATGGGGACTTAGACGGAAGGATGAGTAAGACAAGGCATATTTCGATGTGTAGATGGTTAGGTGCACGAATGAGTACTTGGTTGGCTGACTTGTCGGACGGTTGGATAGATGGATGCGTAAGTATAACAATGGATGGTAAATAGACGGTTGGAGAGATGCACGGATAGATATATGGAGCAGTACAGGCTGGTTGTTTAGATAGATATGTTTCGTTATTAGCCACACAAGGCTCAACACAGAGTGGACAAGGTACAAAGTAGAGCTTTTCTTTTTGGGAAGGGGAAGGAGAAATAAAAGAGAAATAGGGATGGGGTAGATTTTCGATCAAAAGGGATCGTAAAGAGAGAGAGAGAGAGAGAGAGAGAGAGAGAGAGAGAGAGAGAGAGAGAGAGAAAACGCGATCAATAGATAGATAGATAGATAGATAGATAGATAGATAGATAGATAGATAGACTGACTGATTGATTGATTGATTGATTGACATACGAGTACTACCATAATGAATAGATAAACCCATGATATATGGATGTATGCATGATTGATAACTACATGGATTGATAACTACATAGGTGTATATGGATACAAGTATGAATGTAGAATGACCTTTGACCCATTGAGTGGACCAGTTCGTTCCAGTTACTCTTCAGCGTTTTCGTCTCTATTGTCTTTCTTCCATTCATCACTCATGCTGTTTTCACCTCAACGTCAAGGATCATACTAACCTGTAAGTCCTTTCCCAGGATGTCTCTCCTCCAGAACTTTCTAGAACATTAGCTATCAATTTTTACCTATGGACCCCTTTGAATCCTATTTTACTCAGTGAGTGGGTACCTTTACAACCATTTGATGTCTAAAAGCTCCTGTTATATTTTTATGATTCAACATTAATAGAAATTCTTAAAAAATGTTTAAATATTTTGTGCTTCGTAGAAATATAACCAGTTTATGGCACATAAATTTTAAGAAAACCTTATATGGATACCCACCAGCTATATGGACCCCCACCGGCCATATAGGCCCACACCGACTATATGGACCCCCTTCCACCGGTCATACAGAATCCGGCTGTAATATTATCGGTACGCCATCGATAGCAGGCACTGCTCCATCTTCCAGAGCTTCAAGTAAAGACAGAAATAGAAGGAGAAAAATGTATGAAAAAAAGGTAGGAATCACAGATAGCCAGTAGATTAGTTGGTATCAGTTGAAGGAGGAGACTGTTTTAAAAAGTGGTGGGGAGAGAAGAAATGAGAAAGACAAGAAGGGAGATTGAGTAGAAGAGAAATAGAAAGAAGCTGGTGTTAGTTATTAAGAGGGTTGACCGGTTAAAAAAATGAACTCCTAGTTAGTAGTGGTTTGGAACCAGGACTAACTGACCCTCCTTCATGTTAACCTACCAACGCTGCTACAATACAAAAGCACAAACAACAACAACAACAATAAAATAACAATAGTAATAATAATAACACGAAAATTTGAAAACAAACTTCAGAAAAGAAAAAATAAGAACAAAATACTATGAAACAAGTGTCAAGCCAACCTACTACTACTACTACTACTTCCTCCACAACTCCCACCAATGCAACCTACCTCCCACTGTGTGTGTGTGTGTGTGTGTGTGTGTGTGTCTGTGTACATATACATCTATACATATATATACACATAAGTAGAAAGATAGATAGACAGATAGATAGATAGAGAGAGAGAGAGAGAGAGAGAGAGAGAGAGAGAGAGAGAGAGAGAGAGAGAGAGAGAGAGACAGGGGCAGACAAATAAACAGACAGAGATTGACAGACATAACCGAAAATTATTTACCTAAACGCTTTCATAGGTCCCGGAAAATATACGAATATACGGCATAGGAAAAAGGTACGCATCTCTTTATAGCTTTTATTCTATCGACCGTAGGAAGATTGAATAGAATTTTCAATCCGGGTGGCTTTGAACTGCACAACGTAAAGAGGCGTAACTGAACGTAGCAACACCTTTCCTCTGGCATTCTATCAATTCAGTCATAACTTATTATATTGGTAAGACATAAAGTCTATGACGAGTTTACTGAGGTAGACTTTATGGCTTTGAAATCTATGTCACAAATTTTTAGTACTTTGCCTCTACCTTAAATCTTTTTTTATATCATTGTATTTCTGTTTTATGACACTATACTGCAAGTTGTTTTCCTTTCTGACCGAAGAACCCTATGATCAAAGCATGTTTGTCGTGACTACCCCGCCTTTGCATTCCGAGCATAATGTAGTGTATGATCTGCGGGGAAAATGGCTGCTCTTTCTTTCATGTCATCTCATCATGTTGAATTCTCCGAGTCGATAATGTTTCGGTGCTCAACTCAGCTTTATCACACGCGGTGTTCACTGATTAAACAACTCATTAGATTTGTGTACCAGCCATTGCACCCGTGCAGGTCTCAGGCCAGTCATGATTGAAGAGACTTGAAACCAAAGGCGTTCCAGATGTGAAAATCCCGTCTTTTACAGGCATGAGACTACATTATACAATGTTTTCTTACTCTTGTTAGGACAGAAATGAGTGAAGAAGGAAATTTCTTGGAAGTCAGACAACAATTAGACACCCCCTCATTAACTTGTATGACATTATGATAACGAAACCAACTGCAACAACAAGAGCAGCAGCAGCAGTGATTTAAAGAAGACTTGCCAGCTATTTCCAGCAGGTCTTGTGACAGCTAAGGGGCTCCTTTGTTAGTATTCTTGCTTGGTTTATTCTACTAATGACTTTAAAAATGTACTACCTCAGTAAACGATCTTTTTAGGTGAAAGTACACTCATTCATCAACTACATACTATACGCTGGGGTGTCTTAACAGCATTACAGGTTTCTAAGCAAAGCAGTGCTGTGGGATCACACTCTACACAACCATAACAAACATGAATTAGCGTTAGGTCCCTAGACTTGAGGGCTTCTGAGCAACTGCTCACGGTGCCTCTGTTTTAAGGCAGCACTGACTAAATACAAGCTACGGATCTGTCGTCTGTACCTTTCAAAAATAGGAACTAATTTTCCTTCAAAATCTGCATACCGTCTTAAAAAGGGAAGAAGCCATATACATTAAAGATAATGTGATCATGGAAACATTATACTTCAAGGAAAGGCTGTAAGACGACAGCTCCAGCGTCTTGAACGCCTTTGATCTTAGTTCTGCTCCATCAACTCTGACACCACTAACAACCTATCAGACACTCTATATTAAATTAAGCCAGATACCTTAACCATGAATCGAGGTAATCGTTCTAGACTATTCGACACTAGAAAAGTAGAATATGATAACGAACCATTAATTTTTGAAAAAAACAAAATTTGCTTTGATATTCCCACACTACACCAAAGCACTGTTATAAAATGTTTCAGTGTGGAAAAGTGTGGGCTCTTTACCTTACAATGAGACCTGGTTTACCATCGAAGTTTTCTCTCTTCTTCCTTTAGCTGTATTAAACCTTTTTATGAACATATTTGTTATTGGCCAAAGCAGACTAGCTCCAGTTTCCTAACTACTAAACCTTCGCTTCAAGACGAGGTTTAGTGGTTAGATTTCTAAATCTATTCCTTCAGACGCAGACCATCACAAACATTCCTCCTCACGTGAATACCCAAACTTAAGACATGATCCTAATATTGATTCCATCTATCTATATGACGGTTTCAATTCATTTATCATTTCCATTCTTCTTACTCTTTTTATGTAGATGCTCCAAGGAAAGCCTTCATTGAGCATGTCATACAATCAAAATAATTACACTCATGACCATCCCATTTAATTTTCAGGCAGTGTTTCTCAGACAATACTATAAAATGTGTCCATCATCTATTATAACAGAAGATCGTAATTTCAAAAAAAAATTAGCTACTATTTCTAACAAGTCGATCAAAGCGTAATGTGCAAAATTGCAACACCATCACCATTTTTTTTTCTTTCCTTTTACATTGGAGTCCACTCTATTCGGGTTAGTTTGCCAGTCTGATGATAATATACTTGTCGCTTCTTTCATTATGAAGGGCCCCCAACAAAAGTGTTTTGGATGCTATTTATTCTCCTTGGACTATGTCACTGTATTATATATATATTTTTACTTAGTTTTGCTATCGTAACCAATCTTTCCATCCATTGATCAATGCATATGTAAATACAGTATATCGAATTAAGAAGTTCTGGATCTCAAAGAATATGTAAGCAGAATGAAATAAAGAAAACAAACATCATATAGTGGTTGGTTTTCCTAGTGTTTAATGAACACTGGGCCAGCTAACTTTCTGATTGTTGTTGCTGTTGTTAGTGCTGTATGTAGTGGTGTCAAAAAGAGTAAATAATGGTGGCACAAAGGAATATGTCGCTCCTAGTGTGGTGCTGGTGGTAGTGGTAGTGAGTGTGGTATAGTTGTATATGATAGCAGTTTTGATGTTAACAGTGGTAATGAATGTACTTAAATACAGGGTGTAAACATGGTATAAAACCCACCACATACGTGTATAAATGAATGTATGCATGTATATGTTTGTGTGTGTCGTGTTGAGAGAGAGAGAGAGAGAGAGAGAGAGAGAGTAGATAAAAGGGGGAGAAAGAGAGCCAAAGCAGAAAGCAAAAACATAGGGTGAAATGACAAACAAGCAACAAACAACACGTAAAGACAAAGAGTGAAAGACAAACGTAGAGATATACATGCAAACATACGCACACATCCACACGCACAAACACTTTCACAGACGTAAATGTACTAAGTATATCCATATGTATTTGTGTCCGTGTGGATATATATGTATGTATGTATATATATATATATATATATAACGTGAGAGAGTTAGGGGTTGGGGGTTCAACCCACTAAGGGATAGTATCTGTG
>NC_068981.1:28342386-28343960 GCF_001194135.2 Octopus bimaculoides
ATATATATATATATATATATATAATATATATATAAATATATATATATATCTAGATATAGATATATAGATGCATATTTACATACACACATGCACACATATTTACGTACACACACACACAAACATACATAGATATATATGTATGTATATACGTATATGTGTGTGTGGACGTTTAGATGTATTTTTGTATTTCTCGCTCTTTCTTTCTCTCTTTCTCTCTCCCTTTCTCTCTGTCGTGTGTGAACAATCTATGATACCCTTATATTGTTATCGTGTTGCTGAGTCGCCCTTGAATGACAGCCTTCAAATGCTGATATGAAACCTGATATGAGCCCCTCTAACAGTTCCATTGTGGGAATCCGTATGTAAGTTTACAGATCGCATTGTTAGGTTTCCCGTCTTCTGGCAATCACAGAATAGGATGCGTTGATTCTTGTTTTTTTGGGGTTTTTTTTCGAAACATACATTATCATCACTCCACTAGGGACAATGAAGGAACTCTCTATGGGATTGCTAAACCAGTCAGAAAATATACTATTCTTGGAGAAATGGGATAGAATACCTTCCTGCTGGATTGGAGTTGACCAGGTGTTAAATAACAAGAACAAAAGTGACATTTACATTTTCAGTATTGTAAGAAAAGGCTGTAAATTTGAGATGTCCTGGTTCCACATTGGTTCCCATGGAGACCATTTTATTACAGTAAAGTAAAAGTAGCTTGAATGATATGGTCGCGTAACAAAATCCTTTGGTCCTACAATGGTCATTCTTCTAGAAACAGTAGAAAGAACTAAACGGTTGTCGTTTAGTTCCAACATGTATAAGTTGAGGTCAGCACAAAAACAAAGACAAAAAGAATCGAGAAGAAAGGGAGTATTAGGGGGTGATGCTTTCGAGAGAAGGATTGGGTAAAGGGGTCGATGCGGAGACTAGGCATGATACACGATATATGTATTGAGCAATGACGGTTGTGTTGAATGGATGTTTTACATAACTAATGGAGGTCTTATATAACTAACTCCTTTCCCCTGAAGAGAAGCCGTTGTAATAACGATAACAGCATATCAATGGACCGTAATATCGTGTGCTGACGAGTGAATGATTCGTCACCAAATCAGTTAGTTGACCTTTAGAAAACAGTGTAGGGTGTCTATGATTAACTTATGAAGAGATTTTTCTAACTGAAAAGTACAGTCCATTAAATCACTCCTAATGTATAACTGGTATTTATTTTGTTGACCTTCACATTTTTCTGCGAATGATTTGATCCAGGAGAGAAGTGTGAAACCATAAATCTGATGCGAAGAGAGTTATTACCGTAAAACAGCTAAAGACGCCTCTTTACCCTTTTTGTAAATGTAATTGTACAAGGATAAATGATTCAGAACTATTAAAAGAGATTACAAACGCTGCCCCCTCTTTGACATCACTAAATCAATCTGAAAAATAAAGAAAAATAGAAGAAAAAAAAAAGAGAACAATTTTAAAAGTAACGGAAAGAAAATAAAAATTATTCGTAGGAAACGGCAACCATCTTGTCTCCTCAAAATATCGGTTCAACTAGTTTTACAAATTAC
>NC_068981.1:28344058-28346627 GCF_001194135.2 Octopus bimaculoides
CCTACTACTACTACTACTACTACTACTACTACTATGTAAGATTCTAGGAAATACATAACGTTTTTTTCTCTTCTTTTAAGGGCATTTCAAATAGATAAAAAGAAATAAAAGAAATCAAGGAAAAAAGAATTTAAAAAATAAGCAAAGAACTAAAGCAGTAGAGAAAACTTTAAAAAAAAAAGCCCTAAACCCTTGGAAACCATTAATAAAAGCTAAATCCGTAACATACATTAAACAGATACCTTATGCCTATGTTTTAGTCCCCACTTCTATCATCTACTTCTCTCTACTAATTAAATTACTTAATGCTGACAGTAACGTCATTTGATCATCGGCTTTTAATTTTACGCCCTCAAGGAGAAAAAAAAAAAAACAAGAGAATTTTGTTGTAAACATGTGAAAAACAACCCCCTGCTCCATGTAATTTTGAAGCGATTCGCCCTCTAAACACGGCTCTTTTGCTCGTCCAAGCAGTTATTAATCTTTCTGGTACCACCCGACTGTCAACTGGTTAAGATAAATTCAACTTTTTTTTTTTTCTGTGAGAGAAGGGAGTATTTTTTGTTGTTTTTGATTTTTCAGAAGAGGGTTTCTTGTTTTCAATGCAACAGAAGTCAACAATTATTGGACAACAATATTGTATCCTTGAATAAGTTCTACTATTTTAGATGAAAATACAGTCCGTTAAAAGCTCCTGTTTAGCCTCAGAGAAGCAGATCTATATATATTGCTGGTACATGCTCTCATAGTCTTCTTTCAATATACGTATGATGCCGATTAAATCTGTTAAATCTGAACTCAGAATTTCAGTTAACCGACTAAAGTTTGGTTCTGTAAAATAAAATTTACACCGATTTTCAAACGCCACATCTTTCCACGTCGTTTGAATAATACAATTAATCCTGACTTAGTTGTTGTTGTTGGCACTCCGTCGCTAACGACATCGAGGGTTCCAGTTGATCCGATCAACGGAATAGCCTGCTCGTGTAATTAACGTGCAAGTGGCTGAGCACTCCACAGATACGTGTACCCCTTAACGTAGTTCTCGGGGATATTCAGTGTGACACAGTGTGACACAGTGTGACAAGGCTGACCCTTTGAATTACAGGCACAACAGAAACAGGAAGTAAGAGTGAGAGAAAGTTGTGGTGAAAGAGTACAGCAGGGTTGGCCACCATCCCCTGCCGGAGCCTCGTGGAGCTTTAGGTGTTTTCGCTCAATAAACACTCACAACGCCCGGTCTGGGAACCGAAACCGCGATCCTATGACCGCGAGTCCGCTGCTCTAACCACTAGGTAATTGCGCCTCCACTCTGACTTAGAACACATAATTATATAACGAAAATAGTTTTCTCAGCGACTTCATTGGACATTTAGTATGTTAGATGGCTTGGTTTCAAACACTGGTTCAATTTTTCGTTTCAAACTCACACTGATTTACGAACTGATGGCATACATAGTCTTTGTAGAACGTCCCAGGCTGTTGAGTTTGATGCAGTTGAAACATTTTCAACAGAGTTTGCTGAAAGTGAAAACTTTAACAGTGCTCAGTTTCCAGGAACTTGCAAGAAGAATTAAAAACGAATTTAAAGCAAGGAAAATTTTGAACGTTTTTTTTTTTTGCTACGTTTATATGAAGGGAGATAAAATAAGGGTTAAAGGTGTGTGTAGCATACGAGTTTGAATGACGTTATATTCAGCCTATTCAATGTAGAAGGAACAATTGCACTTACTTTAAAAACTAGGTACCCAAATAATTATTGCGTTGTTGTCGGTGGTGGTGTCAACATGATGATCTTGAATATTCGGTTAGCCTTAATAGAACAAAACTATAACCTAAAGCATTTCAGCAGTAGCCACCCAGTCATTTGATATATGCAACGGACTAAGTACTAAGTGTTCTATTTTTTAAAGGACATTAGGTTAAATTTGATGAAAATTCTCTTACTAATATTTCTGTTTGAACAACATAAAAGATTTCTCTGTGGCTTATCATTTATTCATTGTTTCAGATTGCTGAGTGGAAATTTATCAATCACATTGGTTAGGTCGATGCTAAGATACTTAACGTAGTCAGCCAAGAAATGTTGAATATTTAAAATTGTATCGTAGTGAAGAGACAGATTTATTTGCTTAATTCTGGTCAAGAAAGGCAAGGAAAACAATTCTGAAATATTAATTAATTGAAATTTATTAGCAATAATGTTGATATTTTCCTCATTAATCCATCAGAAAAATATTTTACTTTATGTCAGAGCACGTTGTCCAAAATTATTATGTGAGAAGGGGCACCTCCATCCAGAGGCATGGGCAGCGCTTAAATAGGTTTCGTGGTGGTGATTTCTGTTTGAGTTAATACTTGTTTAGGGTTTAAAAATTTTCTAGACTTGGAAAGAGAAGTAAACCATAAACTACTTATTTGTATTTATTTGTAAATTTTTAATTCTCTTTAAAATGGTTCCAGCTAGTTGATTTTAGCCATAGCTGGGACACCTCAATTATTTGTTTAGATTGATAAACGCCATTACAAAGAAGAAGAAAAATAAGAAAGGAAAAAAAAAAAAAAAAAA
>NC_068981.1:28347242-28348545 GCF_001194135.2 Octopus bimaculoides
ATATATATATATATATATATATATATACGTATATGTAGTTGTTTGTGTATCTATGTGTCTCTACGATTCTATATCCATGTGTATATCTTATCGATATAACTAACGTAAAGTCTCTGGTAAGCAATATACACATATATATTTTCTATCTTACCTTCATCTATCTGCTTATCTTTCTACGCATATTAACACATTCGCGCGCGCGCGTAATCTTAAAAAATCTTAAGGACTATGAACTGTCAAATCGTATGTCAAATTAGAGTCATGCGCTACATTTGTGAGGCTTCATCAGGGTTTCAATTTCCAAATGCACTTATGTAAAACTGGGGCAAGATAAATGCTGAACACCATTTTATTCTATAATTGTGAAAAATACTGCACATAGGTAATTTATTCTTGGAGATATGCCCCACGGCGTCTTCTTTAAAATTTGTGTTTGAATTATGATTCTTACATTCATAAACTTATCATATTTCAAATATTTTATCATATGTTTACGCTGATCTTGTCCCTTGCTTAATTTTCTTTTTTTTTTTTCTATGTACCTGTAGATATAAAGAAGTGATATGAATTTATACATACAGGATATTCTGGGTGGGTGGAAAGTAAGTAGGCATTAAAATTGTTAATAAAATTCAGATACCTTTGCAAATTCTTTGAAACAAGTGTTATATGTTCTTTATTACATGGGGAATTGAAAATAAATTTTCATATTTCTACAT
This sequence comes from Octopus bimaculoides, assembly GCF_001194135.2. Taxonomy (NCBI): domain Eukaryota; kingdom Metazoa; phylum Mollusca; class Cephalopoda; order Octopoda; family Octopodidae; genus Octopus; species Octopus bimaculoides. Next base: position 28,347,962 of record NC_068981.1, read on the forward strand.
TATCACCGGTGGCGTAAACTAGTTTCATCGAACGGCCAGATATGGAACGAGCAACATACTGAAGGACGTCGTCTGGGATATCACTGAGAACCTCCTGAATCCATATCTCCAAGTTATCCAGCGTACCAGGTTTTTTGTCTTGTACACCTCCTCTTTTGTATAACTTCCACAGGTAAAAATCACATGGAGTGAGATCCGGACTTCTTGGAGTTCTGGACTTCTGGACATCTGTGGTCACAGTCTTCAGGTTTTAGCTCCTGCACGTTCACAGGGCCCGTGGTCAGCAGCATTGCATGACAACTTTTTATTGTCTCCGGACAGTGTTGCATGCTTACCTTTCCATGCACGCCACGATCTCTGAAACAAGACAATGGAATTCCACACTTCATAGCGTGCTGCTATCTCCTGAACAGTCAAGCCACCAACCATTTGGAATATAATAAATAATATATAAGTCAATAAGAAAATTAGAAAACCCCGTTAATGCTGTCTGTTTAGAAAATATTTTTGTCATAAACAATTTCTAATGTCCAATTACTTTCCACTTACCCTGTATATATATATATATATATATATATATATAT
>NC_068981.1:28349046-28349473 GCF_001194135.2 Octopus bimaculoides
TGTGTGTGTGTGTGTGTGTGTGTGTGTGAGAGAGAGAGAGAGAGAGAGAGAGAGAGAGAGAGAGAGAGTAACATTACGTTTTGATTCAAGTTCCATCAGGACTTAGACTCTCATTCATTTCACGTGGTAATACGTTAATAAGTTTTAACAATAAAGTGTACCTTTAAACGCTCTCATCCGCCAAATGATCGCTGCTGCTTGAGACTTGAGTGTCGAAAGACAAAGTATTCCGATAATATGCTACAAATACAGACATGCACGAACGCACAAACATATATTTATACACATGCACACAGATATAGAAAGCAAGAGAGAGAGATTAAAAGATAGAAACAAATAAAAATACACACACGCACATACACACACTCATAAATAATTACACACACACACACACACACACACACACACACACACACACACACATATA
>NC_068981.1:28349483-28350010 GCF_001194135.2 Octopus bimaculoides
CACACACACACACACACACACACACACATATATATATATATATATACATATACATATATAGGCCTGTGTTTGTATTTTTGTAATAATTAAATTATGCATGATTATCTAATCACGTACATAGGAATGTTTAAAACGTGTATTACAGTAGATAATTATGACAATAATTAGTGTAAAATCTGCAGTAGTAATGTTCAGCAGTGAATCTGTTAATAGATAATTGTTTATTGTTGATAAATCTGTCATAGATACCGTTCATTAAACATGCATAGTATGACAATCGATTTAAATTGAATCATTTATGCACATGCGTCTCTACCTATTTATGCAGATGCGCATATATTCGCATGCATACATAAATACATATGCATGTACATACATATATATGTGTGCGTGTGTGTGTGTGTGTGTGTGTGTGTGTGTGTGTGTGTGTGTGTGCATATGTACATACATAGATAGATAAGTGTATGTATATATGTATGTATGTACGTACGTACGTATGTATACATGTATGTATGTGTATATATATA
>NC_068981.1:28351106-28353494 GCF_001194135.2 Octopus bimaculoides
TATATATATATATATATATATATGCATATACCTTTATAATAATACACATTAATACTGCTTGTACTACACATACAAACACACACACAAGCACATACGCACGCACACACACACACACACACACACGCACACACACACACACGCAAACGAATTTCAAATACAAACACCAACAAATGTCCAACGGACATTCGTATATCAGTATGCAATGAAGAATACACCTTTAGTTTCATAACATTCCAAACAAGAAGGAACATAAATGAGAATAAAATACAATCAAACAAACGAAATGATTAAATGTATATAAAAACAAAATGGCTGTTTTTGAAAGCGTAGCATACATAAGCATAGAATAGGGAGGAGAAAGAGAAGAGGAGAGATAGATGTGTGAAAGCTATAGAAGGAAGGGGAGGAACTGTTGGGGCTTAGGGCTAAGAGAAGCCTGGCGTTTATAATAACAGATAAACTAAAGAAGGGAGAGATTATCTAAGTCAGTACACATGGACAATGCTAATTCTAAATACCTCAGCATTAATACTAACAACACCACAAGAAATAACTGTCAATATAGGTGCATGCGTGACTGTGTGGTAAGAAGCTTACCAACCACATGGTTCCGGGTTCAGTAACACTGCGTGGCAACTTGGACCCGTCATATATATGTGTGTGTGTGTATGTGTGTGTGTGTGTTTGTGTATATGTGTGTGTGTGTTTGTGTATATGTGTGTGTGCCTATGTGTGCATGTCTGTGTGTCTTTACTGTACTCCCATAATCGCTTGACTACCAGCGTTGGTATGTTTATGTACCCGTAATTTGGCGGTTCGGCAAGGGGGGGGGGGCATAGAATAAGTACTAGGCTGGAAAAGTATGTCCTCGGACCGACTTGTTCGACTAAAATCCTGCAAGGTGGTGCTACAGCAAGGCCACAATCATATGACTAAAATAAATAAATGAATGAAAGAATAAGCGAATTAAAGAATAAAAGAAAACCACTCGAATATCACCCTATTTTATTAAGAAATTATGGTCATACAGGATGTGGTGATACTGAATGTAGGTAACCAGTATTGCAGTGTTTTTGATAATACATCATACGGATGATAGGTGGCGAGCTGGCTGAAACGTTAGCACGCCGAGTGAAATGCTTAGCGGTATTTAGCCTTTCTTTACGTTCTGAGTTCAAATTTCGCCGATTTCGACTTTGCCTTTCGTCCTTTTGTGATCGATAAATTAAGTACCAGTTACGCACTGGGGTCGATCTAATCGACTGGGCCCCTCCCCGCAAATTTCGAACCTTGTGCCTTGAGTAGAAAAAAATAACAAAACAACTAGAACTAGCAAGCCGATTACATGGTGTACGCCTCCATTTTGGAAAACACAATATTTATATGTATACACTCAATATTTACACACACACACACACACACACACACACACACACACACAGATATACATAGGTTTATGTATGTACATATAACAGCAAATCGAACCGCCACTCCTGTTTATATTCATATAGTCTCATAACCAAATGAAATTTTTAATTAGCTAATTTAATAAATCAAAAAAATTATGATGAAAGAAAACTTTAGCCTTCAAAATTCCCTTAAGGTTTAAAGTGTTGCTAACATAGTGAACGGTAGAGGAGAAGGATGAGGAAAAGATGACGTGTCACTGTATTACTCGCATGTAATCTTTCTCTCTCTCATTTCCTCTCTCCCTTTATGTATGCATATGTGTGAGTGTATGTGTGTGCTCGCGCGTGTGTGATATACAAGTAGACTATTTGCTGTATGCTGTACAGGAGGCCATGCACTGTTTTTACTCCTTGAATTCGCAATAGCTTACAAGGTTGTTGATAGGATTGTTATTGTTGTTGTTTTCCTGGCAGCTATTGCTGCTGATACTGTTCATCACCAGTTTGCTCTTGAAAATTAGGCCTATATGCGAAGATGTTCCAGTTGTGCACAACTATTCCCATTTTTAATTTATATATTTTTCTAATTTTGATTCGGACACCGCCATCTTAATTAAAAACAGCCGACAGGATATGATACAAAGGAAATTTAGCTGCTGTTTCTTTTAGACTGAGTGACTACGTAGAAAAGTTAATTGTAGTTGTTGTTGGCACCCCGTTGCTTACGACGTCGAGAGTTCCAGTTGATCCGATCAACGGAACAGCCTGCTCGTGATATTAACGTGCAAGTGGCTAAGCACTCCACAGACACGTGTACCCTTAACGTAGTTCTCGGGGACATTCAGCGTGACAGTGTGACAAGGCTGACTCTTTGAATTACAGGCACAACAGAAACAGGACGAAAGAGTGAGAGAAAGTTATGGTGGAAGAGTACAGCAGGGTTCGCCACCATCCCCTGCCGGAGCCTCGTGGAGCTTTA
>NC_068981.1:28353857-28356635 GCF_001194135.2 Octopus bimaculoides
TACTTAGCCGGAGATGCCTTCCATACAATAAGTGCATGCTCCAGTCACGAGTGGTCAACCATGCACTGGCCGAATCACTCCAGCCGAAATCTACGATATTGGGGGTGGTGACGGAAACACAGCGTGCCCTGCTCTAAGTGGGGATTGCGACCTGTGTTTTCCGCAAAACGCACACGTTCACCACACATCCGACACAAACACACACACACAAACATGTGAGTGCGCATACATGTATCCCTATCTATCTATCTATCTATCTATCTATCTATCTATCCATCTATTTATCTGTCTGCTTGTCTGTCTGTCTATTTTCGTGTGTATTTATATACATATGAGAAGTGTTATTGTTAGAGTATGAGTGTGAGTGAAAGTGCGTGTGCTTTTGTATGTATGTAGGCATAAGTGGTAAGTCTTTAAGACTGTTAACTTTCTTCGCCAACATCTTACTGGGTCTTATTTGTGCAAGAAGCGAGTAAAATTTGTTGATACAGGTGCCTGCTTGGGCAAAAAACTAACAGTCACTCTCTGTATATTTCAGTTTGATTTTTTTTTGTTTTTTTGTTATTTTTTCTTCATTTCCTTTTTGTGAGTGTTTGTATGTGTGATTTTATTAAGTAAGAGAATAGTTACCTCCATTGAATAAATGATCGCTTATCTCTACGCAGATTGACGCGCTCACACACGCACACGCGTACACACAAACACGTTGAGATGTGGTCGTAAGCTTATTCTTCGCATAAACAGGAATACAGAGACGCAAAACCGAGAGAATAAAAGAAGTAGAGGAAAAGAGAGTATTGAATATAAGAGTGGGCGGCAGAAAGGGTTTCGCTTCTGTGTTTCTAGTTGTATTTGTTACGAGGTTGTGCACATGTGTGATGAGTCTAATTCGTAATCCTCTCTCTCTATTCTCTCTCACCTCCCTACTCTTTCGCTCTCTCACGTGCGCATACACAGACACATACACACACACACACACACACACACACACACACACACACACACACACACACACACACACACAGATACACATACGCAGATACACACATGCACACACATATAGAAAGCGGTTGGGCCAACAGTTACGCACCAAACCGTTGCACATTTTTATTTCTATTCTGTTATTATTTTTAGCATGCCGTGCAAAATGATTGGTGGTATTTCGTCCGTTTTCAAGTTCTGAGTCGACTTTGCTTTTCATCATTTCGGGGTCGATAAATTAAGTACCAGTGAAACACTGGGGTCGATGCAATGGACTTGCCCCCTCTCCCAAAATTTCAGGCCTTGTACCTTTAGTAGAAAGGATTATTATTATTATTATTATTATTATTATTATTATTATTATTATTATTATTATTATTATTATTATTATTATTATTGAGTGAGAGAGAAGTGCCTGCCATCAAAGTAACACTGAGGTAAAATATACGAAGCCTAGTATACCCATCATGACTACCTGGCTGACATAGGTACACCTGGTACATGCATCACAACCACATGTGCGCGACATGTTGATCTTATAACAAGATTAACAGTGTATGACCTTGCAGGTGGGGCCGACATAAAATTTTCCTCAGGTCGAGTAGCCCATCCTGCTCAAAAGGTCCCTGTATAAGGGTTGTTTGAGGATGTTGAACGAAAGACCCATGTTTCCAGCAGTGAATTATCCAAACCCCAAAGAAATTCCTCTTAACACATGGCTATGATGCTTCTCCACTACTTCTGCTCGTGGTCAGAGATGCACATATCATCAGCTACCAGGGACATGGTCAACTGGTTATGGTCAAACAACTGACAAGCAAATATGTGGTATTAAGCAGAATATTTGCTGTAGCCCATCGTTTATACCAAGACAAAACAATGTACATGATAACACTTCCAATCAGTTAAGTCCAGATGCCATGAGAGCCACTGCCTGGTACTGCATCTGGGCATTCATTTTGTTTATCATGTACATGTACATGTGCATTCATTGCTACTTTATTTATTTTATTCAATTTTAGAAAAATTGATGCGAGTCTCCAACATTTCCTGAGCATACTGAACTTATTTCGTGCGTCACTTTTGGCTCAGCCTTGTATATGAATATATAAGATTATATTCTCTCAGCTCCTGCTGGCACTCTACTGACACATTATGTCCTAAAGAGGGTAATGCACGTCTAAATTAGACGAAATTCATCATTAACCGTGTCGAATCATACACTTTTCTGAGACGGAGAGTGTAAAAAAGGCAAATATAGGTAAGCGACACAGATTCACACAGCATACTTTCAGGAAACTACTAGCACTTTAATTTTGTTTTATGCTTACTTGTAATATTAATTTTTTATTCTCTATTTACACAGACTGACACTCACACATACACACACATATGTATATATGTAGAGAGAGAGAGAGAGAGAGAGAGAGAGAGAGAGAAAGAGAGAGTGGGGGGGGGTTAAAGTAATCACCACTTAAAAGTGGATGTTGCTTTAGATAAGGTCGAACCAAACAGAAATCACGTGATCTGGTAATCGAAACGCGGAAGTAGCGGTGATTGTCTGCTGCTGGCGATAGTTGTGATGTATTTTTATGCACCAGTTAACCATATGAGTGTTTTTCTCTCTTGGTAGATATTGCAGTATTTGTGTTCCAACGCAACATGCACTCTTATGTGGTAATTGTTTTACATATGGGTATTAATACTGCCTCTGTCACTCTCTTTCTCACTTTCTCTCTCTCTCTCTGTATATATATATATGTATATATATATATATATATATATATATATATATAT
>NC_068981.1:28356670-28359553 GCF_001194135.2 Octopus bimaculoides
TATATATATAGTTTAGAAACTGGAATTTCTGGATTCTCTCCCTTGTTTCTTTTGAGATGAACTTTTAGTAACATAGTAACTTTAACACTAAAGACATAGTAACTCATTAACACTGAAGACTTTTCCTGCCATTAGACCTTAAATTGAAATTGATAAAGAAATTATTTTCGGTTCATGATACCAGACAATGTTACCCGTATTAAATACCGGTTCAAGGTAGGAGCAGAAGAATTGTTTTAATGAATAAGTGTTCACTCTGCGCTATCTGGTTCATTGTTGTCTGTGGGGAAAATTGATTTGGTACAAGACACTCGTCACTTTAAATGCGAAAACAAACTTCTATATTGTCGCTTGATCTTCTATAATGAGCAGGCATAACTTCCTGAATATCTCACTCACAATGTGTTTGAAAGACTTGTTGGCTAGATTAGATGTGAGATGTTGCTAAATAACATGTTTGGACTATCACTGTACAACGTCACCAACAACAACTTGAAAAGATGTATGCTAGGAAGACTCCAGCTAGGGGGTAAACTATGTGGACCATTTATTATATATGAATATAAAGCAGCAACCAACAGGCGTAATGGAACCGTTTATAAAGCTGGAGAAATATTAATTCTAGTTGCTTAGACGTGCATGATTAATGTGAAGAATTATGTTCCTAATATTCTTCGAATAATACCTGAAATACACTGGCATCATACCCAGACACTATTCTCTACTTCTTATGATTATAAGTCGACCTTTGGGCTAGACTTTCGTCTTTCAATGGCAGAATTTTGCAGACATTATACATCAATCCAAGTGTGTGTGTGTGCACGTGTGTGTGCACGTGTGTGTGCACGTGTGTGTGCACGCGTGCGTACGTGTTTATGGCTATATACGTATCATATATATATATATATATATACATGTATATATATATATATATATATGTATGTATATATACACACAATGACATTCGAGCTAAGGTATTGTTTTATTCTTTTATTTGCTTGAGTCATTTGATTGCGGCCATGCTGAAGTACTACCTTGACGTGTTTTTGTCGAACAATTCGACACCAAAGCTCATTTTTTAAGTCCTAGTCTATCAGAATCTCTGCCGAACCGCCAGGTTACGGGGACGTAAACACACCCACACCAGTTGTCAAGCGGTAATAGATGGACAATAAACACACACACACACACACACACACACACACACACACACACACATATATATATATATATATATATATATATATACAACAGTCTTCCAAAAGTTTCCGTCTACCAGACCCACTAACAAGGTTTTAGTCGGCCTAAAGCTATAGTAGAGGACATTTACCGAAGGTGTCACATAGTGGCACTGAACCCGGAACCATGTGGTTGGGAAGCAACCATGTGTTTATATATGAGGACTGGTGCGAATTCTGTGTCCGTATGTTTGTCTGTGTTTGTGTCTGTCTGTAACTACCACCGTCTGACAGGCAGTGTTTGTTTGTTTACGTTCTACAGAAAAACTGACATAAGTACAAGACTTACAAATACGGGGGTTGGTTTTTTAAACAAAATCATTCGAGACAGTGATACCATGGTTGCATTCCAATGAGTGAAACAAGTTAAAGTCAAAACACAAATGATGCATGTGTGTGTGTGTTTGTATGTACGTGCGTGTTACTGTCATGTTTGTGCATACAATAAAATATGCATACTTAACGCTCTATGTTTTCGTGCGCCCGCGCCATTTTTATGTGGGGTCTGATCTTTTCTTTTCTATGTGTGTGAGTGTGTATATATGTATATATACATATAAATGTACATAATCTCAGCCAGTATGTTTTACGCTATATATTTTAACGTCGTGTCTAGACAGCGTACTAGAAAGAACATAAAATAAAATAATAAACAAATAAACAAAACAACAATATAAACAACAACAACGACAATGATAATAATAATAATAATAATAATAATAATAATAATAATAATAATAATAATAATAATAATAATAATAATTATAATAATAGTAATGATAATAATAATAATAATAATCCCCAAACTTTTCGTCGGTAAGTGCGTATAACAAGACGAGACGAATTCTTCTAAGTATTTCTTTGAATTTGTATAGAGGCAAATCTCTATAATGAGAAGTAGAATTTTTGTTTTAGCGTTTAGCGTTGCACTTCGTTTACTATGCATTCCAGCCCTCTTTACCCCAACACATTTTTTATTTCGTTTCGTATTCTTCCCCTTTCTTTCTCTTCTCCTTTTTCCGTCTAACTCTACCACCATGTATACATACATACATACATACATACATACATACATACATGTACATACATGTATGTATGCATGTATGTTTATATATCTGCTTTATATATATGTATTTTTTCCTCTTCTCTTCACATCATTTCCCTCCTCTTCACGTCTTTTCTGCAAGTTGCCTAAATGTCTGAGACTCTTCGAAGCATGGCTGTCTAGTGGAGTTATAACGAGCCGATACCCCGCGGTTATCATGTGTTTTTGGAGTCATATCGACTCTGTGATCAAACGTCTCTTTAGAGATGGGCGTCCTCAAAAACACAGTTCGGCTCCTGGTTACAAGCCCACCAGCACACACTTACCAACATTACAACAACAACAATAACAAAATCAACAACAACAACTACAGCAAAAACAGTTTCCTTATTTTCCAAGAGTGTAGCACCCCACAAAAACAAAATGGAAACATTACACAAACAGAAACCCAAATATATGCGCGTCCCCCACCCATATATATATATGAACATATATGCATACACACATACGTACATGAAAATAAATTGTATATTCCCTTTCAATGTGCACACACACACACACACACACACACACACACACACACACACACACACACACACA
>NC_068981.1:28359815-28361014 GCF_001194135.2 Octopus bimaculoides
TATATATATGAATGTAAAGAAAAATGTATCTCAGGAGTTGAAAAGCGATGGCCACTTTGGGAATAAGAGGATATTCCCAATCTATGATTACAATAGTCGTTTTAAATCCCCAATTCCCAGTGACAGACTACAGCTAAAATTCATCAAGTCGAACCATCTAACTACACCATAGCAAACTACTACATTCACAAGCCTTTCCTGTATATATATTTTCAGCATTGGCTCCAATTTGGCTTTTCCGATCTAAGTGATTATACATGTTGGATCGTTTGTTTTTCTAAAAAGACAAAAATGGACTGAATTCAGAACAGAAAATACCGGAAGTAATGTCGCGAAGTACTTTTGTCCAGCGTTGAAATTTTGGTGCAACGCCAGGAATTATAGAAGGGTATTAGTCGATGCAATCGAACCCAGTATTAGACTGGTATTATTTTATCGATCTCAGAGGGATTCGAACAAAATATTAGAACAATTACTGCAAAGCATTTTTTCCGACATTCCAACGATTCCTCCAGGTAAAAATCTATGACTTCAATCGAGTAAAACTCAAGCGCGCATTTAGTAATTAATTCACGCCTCAACTGTAAAAATATTATAACCCCGTCGTCCGTATCCTCGATTACTCCTTGCATCAAGTTTCTTATGTTGTGAATTCATATTATTGCCATAACATTTGCATATTTGCTTATTTGTAAAAAAATTTATGAAGAATAATGTTTTTCGATCAAAGTGTAAACGAGAGGAAATCAATTTAAATAGAACAATATTTGTATAGATTGTTCTTACATCGTTCATAGTTACAATCGTTTGATCTGAATATTAATGAGAAGTAAGCAGTTAATGATCGGAGAAGAAATCAAAGCTATAATCATAAAAATAATGCATAGTATTAGCAACAGGTGTTGTGGATTGGATAATCTGCTAAACTCTAGCAAGGTCGTATTCGGATAGATTTGATTCGTTGAACTCAGAGTAAGATAGAGGATTTTTCTCATTCTACTCACGTAACAGCATGAGAACGATTGAAAGTAAAATCAGAGCAACATATCTGCTGTTAAAGATCCATTAAAAACAACAGGTAACTAACTAATGAATATCGAACCTTCGAGAGAGGGGCCTCGGTTTATCAACTAAATACCATTGCTTCAACACACACACACACACACACACACACATATATATATATATATATATATATA
>NC_068981.1:28361559-28362693 GCF_001194135.2 Octopus bimaculoides
CTATGTGATCTCAAATTTTAAAGCAAACACATAATTTTCTTATGGTTTCTTAAACATTCACTTGAACAAAACTGTACAAATCCAAATATATGGTACCCTAGGCATAACACCTACATGAACTTCTAACTTGTTGTCTCTTGAGGTCTCTGGGTGAGACTTGGATCCAACTTGTACAAATGCAAAACAAAAGTCAAACATAAAATAATAATAATAATAATAATATGTGTATGTATGTCTGCCTGTATGTATGTATGTATGTATGTATGCATGTATGTATGTATGTATGTATGTATGCATGTATGTATGTATGTATGCATGTATGTGTTATATGTGTATATATACATTTCTTTATTTGTGTATTAAGGCTACCATTGGTTTCATGTTATAAAAGATATCGTAATTTTTTCAAGCCAATCACACGGAGGTATAGAGTCCGTCTCCATTTTGGATGAAAACACACGCACACATATGTGTGTGTGTGTGTGTGCGTGCGTGCGTGCGTGTGTGTGCGTGTGTGTATGCATGTACGTGTATACCGGGGTCGATGTAATCAACTGACCATATCCAGCCAAGACTTTCAGGTCTTGTGCCTATAGTAGATGTAATAATCCTTTCTATACTATAGGCACAAGGCCTGAAATTTTGGGGGAGGATACTAGTCGATTACATCGACATCAGTGTTTTACTGGTAATCTATCGATCCCGAAAGGCTGAAATTTGAACTCGGAATGGAAAGACAGTCAAACAAAATGCTGGTACTCATTTTGCTCGGCGTGCTAACTGTTCTGCCAGCTCTGTCGTTACTGTAACCAAATCCCCCCTCTCTCTCTCCCTCTCTCTGTATATATTCTCTCTCTCTCTCTATATATATATATATATACATACACACATATATATATATATAATTATTTAAAATTATAATACAGGGTATCTAAGAGATACCACTACGCTGAAAAATAGCAGTCAAATCCAGACTCTAAAACCACAATAAATGTCCACATAGCACGAGTAGCGAAGACGAAGACCAAATAAACCAGTAAAAGGTCTTCGTCTTCGCTACTCGTGCTATGTGGACATTTATTGTGGTTTTAGAGTCAGGATTTGACTGCTATTTTTCAGCGTGGTGGTATCTCT
>NC_068981.1:28376285-28378750 GCF_001194135.2 Octopus bimaculoides
TTTTTTTTTTTTTTTTTTTTTTTTCCTTCCTTCCCCCCTCCCAAAAAGAAAAGCTCTACATTGTATTTGTCCCATCTTCGTTGAGCCCTGTGTGGCTAATAAAAGAAATGTATCTATTATTTCATTAATTCCTCCATTCTCCGCGGCCTCATCTTTTGTCCCGCCCTGTCCCCACCTTGCTTCTCCTCTCTTAAAGTCCCCATTTTCTCCATACACTCACCCTAAACCTACTCCTGCACCGCTACTACTACTACTACTACTACTACTACTACTACTACTACTACTACTACTATCCAGTCTTGCAGATCGTTGTAGTTGTGGCTGTATGCTAGGTCAAAGATCGAATGCGCTGCTGGAATGAGTAATGAAAGAGCCAACTGAATACGAAGGAATTAATCAATGAAGCGTAGAGAAACACCTGTTTCATATAAGTCAGCGAATTACAGAATTCCCTTTCAGAAGCAGCAGCAGCGGCGTTGACAGCAGCGGCGGTGGCAGCAATGGTGGCGATAACAGTGACGGCATCAGCAGCATCAGCAGCTGTAGTAGTAGTAGTAGTAGTAGTAGTAGTAGTAGTAGGTTTTGTTGTTTCTTGTCTGCCATACACGAATCCAAGGAAAATGGTTAGATAAATAAATAAATAAATAAATAAATATATATGTAAATATACAAACAACATGATTGCTTATAAAAGCGTTAAGTCAAAGGTTGCTTCTCTTAAAAAACAAAAAAAAAAAACAAAAAAAGAAATTCTCAACAGAATATGAAATGTCATGTCGCAGTCTTCCTTTTTCTTTCTTACACACACACACGTACACACACACACACACACACACACAAATACGCACACACATGTACACACATGCACATACACATAGAGATAGATAGATAGATAGATAGATAGATAGATAGATAGATAGATAGATAGATAGATATATATATATATATATAGATAGATAGATAGATAGATAGATAGATAGATAGATAGATAGATAGATAGATAGATAGATATATAGATAGATAGATAGATATAAATACCTGTGTGTTTGTCAGCGCACGCATGTTGTGAAATCATTTTTATTGACTCCGGTATAAACGAAGTTTTTTATAATAATAATAATAATAATAATAATAATAATAATAATAATAATAATAATAACAATAATAATAATAATAATAATAATAATAATAACAATAATAATAATAATAATAATAATAATAATAATAACAATAATAATAATAATAACAACAATAATAGCAATGACGATTATGATGATCGTAATGATCATGATGATTTCTACTGGAAATTTTGGGAGTGGAGGCTTGTTGATTTCATCAACCCATGCACTCAACTGGTACTTATTTTAATGCGACAGGATGAATGGCAAAATGATGATGATGACGATGATGATGATGATGATGACGATGATGATGATGATGATGACGACGACGATGATGATGACGATGATGACGACGACGATGATGATGATGATGATGATGATGATGATGATGATGATGATGATGATGACGATGATGATGATGATGATGATGACGATGATGATGACGATGATGATGACGATGACGATGATGATGACGATGATGATGATGATGAAGATGACGACGACGATGATGATGATGATGATGATGATGAAGATGACGACGACGATGATGATGATGATGATGATGATGATGTTGATGCAATGCTGTATTTTCCCTATGGTCCTAGGGAAGTGCACTATATTGCCCAAAAATGAGAAATAAAAATTAAATATTCATTATAACTTAATTTTATATCATATACGACTACTGTATACCGTATTAATGACTTTTCTCAATTGAATGCAACAAAAATGTCCGCTATGTCATCTTCAATTTAATGGAATTTTAGAATTAACGGACAAAACTTCTCACCATTAATCGGTTAAATCGAAGGTTGACAGTATATAGACCAGGGAAAGATAACGAAATGCTGATGGCCTTTGCATGCAACCACACCCCACCGATTACAGGTTTGCGCGGCATATGTTATTGATCTCTCGCCTAAACATCTGCCGATCAATTAATCCGTTTAGGCAAAGGAAGTGTTGGAATACTTGCAAGGCAGACAATTCTGCTAAAGACACTCAGTGAAGCACAAGTCTAGGATGTGAAACCGGGTTGCGTTTTAGTTCAATATTTTTAGAGATTGCATTTCTGTAAATTCATTCAATGGTGCCAAAGTCTTTTGGAAAGTTCTTCGTGATCTAGCAGAGCTATTAATCAGAAGTATTTCAAACTTGACCAGCCATATTATTTTCAGAAAAAAAAACAGAGATAGAAATACTATAATTGGCTGTGTAGTAAGTAGCTTGCTACCAACCGCATGGGTCCGAGTTTGGTCCGACTGCGTTGCACCTTGGGCAAGTGTCTTCTACTATAGCCTTGTGAGTAGATTTGGTGGAGGGAAACAGAAGGTAGCCCTTAGT
>NC_068981.1:28378985-28382330 GCF_001194135.2 Octopus bimaculoides
ATATATATATGTCTATCTTTTTGTGTCTGTATTTGTCCCCCCTCCCATCATCGCTTGACAACCGATGTTGGTGTCTTTACGTCCCCGTAACCTAGCTGTTTGGCAAAAGAGACCGATAGAATAAGTACTAGGTTTACGAAAAATGAATTCCAGGGTCGATTTGTTCCACTAAAGGCGGTGCTCCTGCATGGCCGCAGTCAAGACTGAAACAAGTAAAAGAATAAAAGAGTGTATCATTCCTTTAAAATTGTAGAATGAATGACACTTGAAAATTTGGCTGTTTTTCCTTGCAGATCCTGTAAAGTGTCTCTCGTTGTCTCTTACTATATTTATATCAAGCTAACAATGATCGACGCTATTCCTCTTTGAACTATATTCATGGATATGGGAGATTATAAGTAGGGTTTTAATTTGGCACGACAGAGTAGTAGCTTTTCTGTTGACTTTAGCCAGAGATAATGACAAGACACCGATGGTGATGCTTTGGGATGGAACTTTAACACATCAGGTACTTCTGACAGGTAAATAGCTCCCATACTGCGAGTTCTATCGAGCGTGGGTTCAATTTGATACAAATTGCAATTCAGAATATGTATTAGAACTAATCGTCGCGACGTTATGAACAGATTACAGCGGAGTTCACCCCAGTTTCTGTTAAACAAAAGAAAGCGTGTCATCAACTTTGAAAGAGGGTGTGTTCTATATTAAATGCCATTCGTTTCGACAAGCAGCATACAAGGTTTATAAATAGCATATGTAAAATCAATAGAAAAAAGCGTAGAAACGAATTAGCAGCTCAGTCTCTACTCATACACGCGCGCGCACAGACAAGCATATACTTCAGAGTGATTCAGAGAGAGAGAGAGAGAGAGAGAGAGAGAGAGAGAGAGAGAGAGAGAGAGAGAGAGAGAGAGAGAGAGAGAGAGAGAGAAAGAGAGAATGTGTGTGTGTGTGTGTAGGTAGGCTAACTATATAATTAAATGTAATGATGGTTTCACGCAGGTATCAGAAATATACTTTAGCGGCCACAGGCATTCATATGATGTTACATTGCAACAGAAGCGTGTTTTGTGCACATTAAATATTATGGAAGTAAACCACAGCATACATACTCGTTCTGTGTTTAGATTTAAATACATAGATAACGTAAGAACACACAGACATGTGTATAAATACATATCATACGCGTTTAGCTATTTAAGTTATGTCATCTCGACTCCTCCTCTATTATGCATCAGATGAAACCAGCCGTTTACTAAGTAAATTACCAGGTAGGTTGTTAAGCTGCACCATCATTAGTTTTCATAGTCATGTTAACGTCCAAAACATTTGCAGTTGCAAAAACCTAGATTAAACTATAGTATTACTACAGCATGTTAATTAGTGTACTAGTAGTAGACTATTTAACTATTACGTAACCAAATACCTGGAGCATTCCCGCTTACGACTAACACAAACACACACCTTATCATACACGCATATCTGAATAAACACACTCTCTTACATGCACACAAAGACACACGCGTGCGCACACACACACACACACACACACACACAAACTAACACATATATTAGTAGATAAAAGCTTGCACACGTGCGCGTATGCCCGTGTTTGCAGACACAGACAACTACACACTCACTTCGTAAGTACATACATATATATATTCATGTGTGCGTGTCTTTGTGTCTCCGTTTGTCTCCCCCACCACGCATACCACCACCATCACCATCGTTTGAATACCGATGTTGGTGTGTTTATGTCACCGATTCTTATCGGTTCGGCAAAAGAGATCGATAAAATAAGTACTAGGCGAACAAAGAATAAGTGCTGGGGTCCATTTCTTCGACTAAAGTCGGTGCTCCAGCATGGCCGCAGTCAAATGCCTGAGACATGTGAAAGAGTAAATACTTCATAAGTACATGCAAAAAAAAAAAAGAAAAAAAAAGAAAACACAGGTTACCATCGTTGGAAGCCAATCGAAAGATTTAATACCGAATCAGTCACATAGCTTACTACCCGTTCTATTTGCCTGGTTAGATACGGGTATGCAGTTTTGTACTCTTACCGATAAAAGTACTGTTGATGAAAGGTTTTATCAACATGATTTAATCTAATGCTTAAATAAAATGCAAAGAACGAACAAAAAAATAGACAAATAAAAAAATGTGAGAGTATACAGTAAATAAATAGATAAATAAATAAATAAAATAACTGCTTAATAAGCGTTTCGAGTACAACTTGTGTAAAACAAAAGCAATCCTCTCTCTTTCTCTTTCTCTTTTTCTCTCTCTTTCATTCTCTTTCTCTCTCTTTCCCTTTCTCTCTCACTCGCTCGGTTTACATATATGTATGTAAGAATGTATGAATGTATGTATGTACGCATGTATGTATGAGTCTGTATGTATGTATGTACGTGTATACGTATAAATTTATACACACACACACACACACACACACACACACACACACATATATATACGCACTCACATATATTTATGTATGCTTGTATGTATGTGTGTGTGTGCGCACGTGTTTACCTGTGGGCTTGTGCCTGTGTCACTGTATTCATGTGACTTCATGTAGTAAGCTTCTTTCTGTATCATTACTTTGTTTTAATTGACGCTTCACTAGTTTCGGACACATATATCTCTGTCACATTTGGATAACTCCATTCTAAAGAGAAATCCTTGTACACCGTCTGGCTATTTCTTACTTTACGCTTGTAGTCATGAAACAAAACAACTGAATTTTCATTATGAAACTTTTACAGTGAACAACGTCTCGGATCAGGTTTTACGAAAGTATTCTGTCTGAAACGACATGTCAATTCAATGTCATGAATTTATGAACAACCAGCGTGGTAACTTCTTACATAGCCGCCTACCCTGTTAGACATAGCATCAGGTATCCTTCAAATTGTACAATATTGTGTTTATAAATAAGAGACTACATATTTAATAATGAATCTGCCTGACGAGTAAGCAAATTAGCTATAATCATGATTTTGCAGGCGCAAATTATATTGCCTATAGACAAAATTATACGAAATAAGCTCACAATAAGATAAATGCACGTGATACAGACTTTCACATTCAGTGTTTAAATTTACCATGCACTTACAAAGACCTTTATTTATATATATATAGACGCGTTGTCATGATGTACACGCGAAACTCTATATGTCCTATAAAGCTTTGAATACCACAGCTGTTTCCTGCTTATTTTACACACGCACACGCGTGCATGTACATCCATCCATCCATCCATTCATACATACATACGTACATACATACATATGTATATATTTATATATATATATACATATATATATATATATATATATA
>NC_068981.1:28382730-28385627 GCF_001194135.2 Octopus bimaculoides
GGCTAGTTATAGTCGAGATTGCTCCAATCTGGCCAGCCCCAAGGAAAAACTAAGCTAAGAGCATTAGATTCCTTGGAAGAAAGCAGCGAATGTATACGAAAACAAGAACGGAAAAAAACGGAGAATATTACACAAATACAAATAACAGGACATAACAACAGGTGCCTTTCGACTAAGGACGAATTAAATTATATATATATATAAATATATATATGTGTGTGTGCGTGTGTGTGTGTGTGTGTGCGCGCGTGGAAAAAGAATACAGAAAACGTAGTCGTATTAATGGTTTGTATAGTGTACAAGTGTTTCGTGAAATTGGCAGACATTCTCTTACGTGAGCAATAAACGTAGCAACGTGAGCCACGACAGATATAGGAGTTAGATGCAGAACAGGACTACAACCACCACACCCGTACTCCTAGGTAACCTGTTGCACTTTTTGCCGCATCTTTTTAACTGTACTATATAAATTTGTGGGTGAGTGCATGTGCATATACGCACAAAAGCATACATGCATAATCACTCACACACACACTCACACGCGCACACAGACAGACAGACAGACAGACAGACAGACAGACAGACAGACAGACAGACAGACAGACAGATATATATATATATATAGATAGATAGATAGATAAATAAATAAATAGATAGATAGATAGATAGATAGATAGATAGATAGATAGATAGATAGATAGATAGAGATTAAACTAAATTACAAGTGGAGAATATTTGAAGATATATACACATTCTGTATATCCTGCCTCTAGACAGATCCATAGTTCCCCAGAATACATATATATATATATATATGTGTGTGTGTGTGTGTGTGTGTGTGTGTGTGTGTGTGTGTGTGTGTGTGTGTGTGTGTGTGAGTGTATGTATGTATGTATGTATGTACGTATACATAACAAATTTTACTCAAAATAGACGTAAACATCTTGTCTTTATAAATAATAGCTTAGTGAACAGAAAGATATCGCATATAACGATATCGCATATAAAGATATCGCATATAACGATAAGGTTTTTAAATACGCTTATAGATATAATATTGCATAAAAATCTATATACACACATACACACGCACAGACGCCGAACACGCGCATACTGTTAAATGCTAACGCATACATACAGTAGCACACACAACGAAGGACTCATCGGTCATTCATTCTCTAACCATCCATCTTAGGTATTTATCCATTCATTGTCCCATTCATTTATCAATGTATCTATCTCACTGTCCGTTCGTATGAATGTCTACTCGTAGTGGTACGTGCAAATATGCGTGTGTTTGTTTGTGTGCGTGCGTGCGTGCGTGTGTGTGTGTGTGTGTGTGTGTGTGTGTGTTTTATTAGGATTTGTATTGCCAAATTCGAACTGAAACTACCGTATTCCCCAATGGGTGCCAACGTCATTGTGCTTGTGCGTGCGTGTGTGTATTTGTGTGTGGGATGTGTGTGTGTGTGTGCGTGCGTGCGTGCATGCGTGTGTGTGTGTGTGTGTGTGTGTGTGTGTTTTGTGTGCATGTGAATAGTGCGTTTGTTGTGTTTGTCTGATTTGATAGATAGCTTTTTGTGTCGTTTTCTGGTTATTCACCTGTTGATCCGAGAAATGAATGGGTAGAAAGAAAGAGAAAGAAAGAAAGGACGTGAGCGAGCGATAGATAGGGACAGAGATACAGAGATAAAGGGAGACAGAGACAGAGAGATAGAGAGACAGAGAGAGTGAAGGATTTACAAAGAAGAATGTCTACACATGATTTGCCATACAAAATGTTATTCTATCTACGCGATGGGCATACAACCAACAAGGATCGCATCTGGTTGACTGGTTGGTGGGTAGGTGGCATGCTTTATTGTGGCTAGCGTTGGAGCACAGCAAAGCGAATGTGGTGGCGGAAAATGGGATGTACTTACAACATAATAACGTAGATAGTGATGAATAGAAGTAAATATATATATATATATATATATATATATACACATATATATAAAAGAAGGGAGATAAGGGATGTGAATAAAGAAAATAAAGAAAACGCATTGATATCGAAAGAAAGAGAGATTTTGCAGTAAAATCACTGAAAGATTGAGAGTTATGTGAAGAAGAAGAAGAAGAAGAAGAAGAAGAAGAGGAGGAGGTGGAGGAAGAACGTTTCTCGACGTACTATTCAATCATTGATCAAAAGAGGCATATGTCTCGAAATGTGTGGAAAACAAATGATTCAAGGAGAACAATGACCACCTTACGAGTCTGAGATGCCATCACAATATATATGACGATGCGTTGGTTCGCTAGCCGTTTTGGTGTTCAAGCGTTGATAAAATTTGCAAAACAACCTCATTGATAACTTCCCTACAGATTTCATATATATTTACCTTTCTTTCACAACCTATTTGAATCATACCTTTATTTATATTTTTCTCGTCTCTTTTTTTTTTTTTTTCTTCAGTTTCTTCCCTATTTCTTTTGTTTTGCACAGAAAAAACCCCGCAAGAAATTCAGTGTGTCGAAAGAGTTTAGTTTTAGCACCAAATGAATGTAGTTTTACTACATATACATAAATGCATACACATGTATGTATGTATGTATGTATGGACGCAGGACGCTTATATGTAAGCATGCATATAATTATATATGTATGCATGCATGTACGTATGTACGTTTGTATGTACAGATTGGTAGACAGATGAATAGATCGATTGATTGAGTGATCGCTTGGTTGATGGATAGATGGATGGATGGATGGATATTAATATATATATTTATATTGACATAAGATTCTATAATACATATTAAATATATTTGTTTTCTCTCAGTTGTTATGTTTAATTTACCTAATTTTCTGAACGGCATTGCTTTTGCAGCTGCCTTCTGTTTGTAATATATATATA
>NC_068981.1:28386160-28388999 GCF_001194135.2 Octopus bimaculoides
TGTGTGTGTGTGTGTGTGTGTGTGTGTGTTATTCGGTATAAGCACATAATATTTTTCTTTTATTCTGTCCCAGCTTCAGTCATTGGACTGCAGTCATGCTTCGGCACTACTTTGAATAGTTTAGTCATGCAAATCGACTTCGTTGTCTAATATTTAAAATTTGATACTTATCCTATCGTTGTCTTTTGCCGAACTGTTGATTTATGGGGATAATAACAAACCGACACCGGTTGCCAAGTAGTGACTGGGCAAACGCAACGACTCCCCCAGACACATTATGTGTATGTGTGTATGTGTAAGTGTGTGTGTGTGTGTACTTGTGTGTGTACTTGTGTGTGTGTGTGTGTGTGTGTGTGTGTGCGCGTACGTGTGTACGTTTGTGTGTCTATATACGCATATTACTACAGGCTTCTGCGGTTTTCGATTACCATATTCACTCAATGGCATTAGTCAGCTCGGTATACAGTAGAAAACAATTCTCCAAAATGCCACGCATTAAAACTGAACTAGAAACCATGTGGTTGGGATAAAGACGGGTTAACTCTTTATCGGCATACAAGCATTGTTTCAGAAACTCACAACGTGTTGCCCATTCGTCACTGCTGCCATCTTAAACAAGTGTTCGTCGTGTGCATGTGCGAATGTGTTTGCGCATGACTATGCGTCAGCGAATTGCGTGATTGTGCTTAAGCCAATGCATTATAACTGAACAGCTAATACTGACGCTGTTTTGTTTATATTATATTTTATTTTAAATTCACTTTCTTTTTCATTTTAGTCCTATTACCTTCTCGTTTCATACAATACATAAAAGTTTAACCCAATCTTTTATTATTGGTCATTAACCCTCTTAGATGACACTTTCATTCGAGATGTTTTTTAAATGAGACACTTGCATTGAGCAAGATAACATATAATGATGAACACGACACATCTTTCTAGCCCAAAGTGTTCAGTTTCGAATTTCCGACTCTTTATTTCGCACCAAAGTTGTTCTGTGCCACCAACCCCGCTCTAACTTTTCCCAAACGCTATTAATGAGCAGCTGCGGATAGATTCAGTATCATTTCTTACCTTCGATAGCATAGCAATTAAATTGTATCTCTCTCCTCTCTTTCATAGAGTTCTCCTGCTCCTGCCATTTCATCTTTTTGTTTTGCTGTTTATCTTTTTTTCATTATTCCTCATTTTTCATCTTTTTTTTTAATTTTTACTTACACTATTTATTTTCATCTGTTTCCTCGTTTTTTTTTTTAAATCTTTTTATTTCTACTTATTTTCCATCTCCTCCACTTGTTCTTTTACAAAATCCTCCTACTTCTTCTTGCTATTTTCTTGCTCTCTGCTTCTCTTCGCATTTCTTCTTCCCATCAACCTTGCCTTTATTCCATCCGTTTTCCTTTCTGCGAGACGTAACTGATTATATATATATATATATATATATATATATATAGGAGTGACTGTGTGGTAAGTAGCTTGCTTACCAACCACATGGTTCCGGGTTCATTCCCACTGCGTGGCACCTTGGGCAAGTGTCTTCTACTATAGCCTCTAGCCGACCAAACATGGGCTTTGTGGTGTTGTTCTGATATCAAATGCCATTGTCTTTTGGTAGCTTTGGTAGACGGAAACTGAAAGAAGCCCGTGGTACATATACACATGGCTGAATGTGTAATAATCAGACTCATCAAAAATTATGGTTGACCAACGCCAACCATACGAAACATTTAGAAACAAGAGCATAATCTAGTGTATGAATACGCAATTATATGCATGTTTATGTGTGTGTGTGTGTGTGTGTGTGTGTGTGTGTGTGTGTGAGTATGTGTGTGTGTGTCCTTGTGTGGGAAGGTGCGCGTGTGTGAATGTGCTTGTGCGCGTGTGTGTGTGTGTGTGCGTATATGTGTGCGTGCGTGAGTGAGTCAGGTTTGGTTCGAATGTAGGAATGTGTTAGTTATGGTGATAGTGATACCAATATAGTTAGTGCATCTTCATTGTGATACCAATGTATGGAGAGTTAATTATGATGATAGTAACGCCAATGTAATGAGTGTTCATTGTGATAGTTGATGACGTAGAAATAAAGTCGATACTGACTACGATTTCTGCATCATTATCATCACCGCCACAATTAAAAGATGTACAAAACATGGGTTTTGTGGTGTTGTTCTGATATCGAATGCCATTGTCTTTTAGAGAAGTGTAGAGCTTACAGAAGCAGTACTGAGAGTGTTGATATCGATAGAACGGATAATGAGGAAGTTAAAAGTGTTGGTGGTAAAGATGTCTGCGGAGGTCGAGGTAGATCTGACGTCAGAGCAATGGCGATTGTTTTGACGACAGCGTTGCCGGTTGTTGATATTAGTGGAAGAATGCACTAATGTTGCTGATGTTATTGTTGACGATCATGATGGTTGGTGATAGTAGTGGCAGCGTTTGAGCTGTGGAATGTGCTAATGACTATTTTAACTGTATTTATATTAAAATACGTATTCTGGACTGTTCAGCTTCATTAGAACATAAGCCGTCCACTGTGTGAATCTAAGCGGAACGAAAGAGGAGAGTAGGAGATGGAGAGGAAGAGGAAAAAAAGGATGATACGTGGTAATGTCTATTGCTTTGTTGATACTCGATATGAAATTTTCTACGTACTGTCCTCAAAGTTTTGGTTCTTGTGGCCAATAAAAGAAATTATTTTCTGTATTATTAAGGTGGCGAGTTGGCAGAATCGTTAGCACGCCGGTCGAAATACTTAACGGTATTTCGTCCATCGTCATATTCTGAATTCAAATTCCGCTGAAGTCAACCCCCGCCCCTATATATATATATATATATATAT
>NC_068981.1:28389298-28394056 GCF_001194135.2 Octopus bimaculoides
ATATATATATATATATAGGGTGGGGGTTTGACAAATTCCTGGCTTTGTGTATACATATACATACATACATATATATATATATGTCTGTATAACCTCAGTGGTTAGGGCAGCGGACTCGCGGTGGTAGGATCGCAGTTTCGATTCCTAGACCGGTCGTTGTGAGTGTTTATTGAGTGAAAACACCTAAACCTCCACAAGGCTCCGGCAAAGGGGTGGTGGCGAACCCTGCTGCACTCTTTCACCACAACTTTCTCTCACCCTTTCTTCCTGTTTCTGCTATACCTGCATTTCAAAGGGCCCGACTTGTCACGCTCTGTGTCACGCTAAATCTCCCCGAGAAATACGTTAAGGGTACACGTGTCTGTGGAGTGCTCAGTCACTTGCACGTTAATTTCACGAGCAGGCTGTTCCGTTGATCGGATCAACGGGAACCCTCGTCGTCGTAACCGACGGAGTACCACGATTGCAGTGGTTGTCGATATCATTACGTAGTTGACTTTTTAGTTGTCTGTATTTTCTTCATATTTTTTTAATAACATTATTATTGTTTTTTTTTTGTCTTTTTTAACTTATTTCCTTGTTCCTTCATTGATTTTTCGTCATCCTATAGTTGTCGTTATAGTCTGGCTTTCTGTTTCTCTTCTTTTTCTTCTACTACCAAAGCAGACTTAAGTATCGAACGACGAGGAAAAAAAAACAAACAAAAACACTAACAACAACAACAACAACAACAACAACAACAACAATCATAATAACTAATCAAGGAGAAAATGATAAACCAAACCCATAAACACACAAAATAAACCCAACAAATTATAATGCAAAGAATAAAAGTGACGTATTCTTTCAATCCAATCCACCAAATAACCGTTTGAAAGGACTAATTGACCATAACATGATTTTTATGTGAGCAGTCTTCATGCAGTCTTCAGCCATCAAGTTTTGCTTTCCTTCTTTCCTTCTTTCTTTCTTTCTTTCTTTCTTTCTTAGTTCCTTCCTGTCTTTTGTCTCTCTTCCTTTCCTTACTTCTTTCTTTCTGTGTTTCCTTCCGTCTTTCTTTCTTTCTTTCTTTCTTTCTTTATTTATTTATTTTTCTTTCTTTTTTTCTTTCTTTCTTTCTTTCTTTCTTTTTTTCTTTCTTTCTTTCTTTCTTTCTTTCCTTGTCTTTCCTTCTGTCTTTCTTTCCTTCCTTCTATCTTTTCTTTTTTCTTTCCTCCTCTCATTCCTTCGTTCTTTTTTCTGTTTTCTTTTTTGCTCCTTTCTTCCTTTTTTTTTCGTTTTTCTTTCTTCCACTCCCTGCCTCTCCCCACACATACATTAATATAAACATCCGTATGTGTGTATGCATGAATGTTTGTGTGTATGTATTGAAGGAGATCAAAAGGAGGAGACAGAGAGAGAAATGTATAAGAGAGAGATGGAGAAGAGAGAGAGAGAGAGAGAGAGAGAGAGAGAGAGAAAGAGGGAGAAAAAGATTGAGAAAAGTAGAAAGACGAGAGAGAGAGAGAGAGAGAGAGAGAGAGAAGCATTTTATTAATCAAAGTTAATAATCTTTCTCACGCATTTTCTCATACTATACAAACACGTACGTAGGTATACATATAAATTGCAAACGCTTTGTCTATATGCGCGTGTGTAAGGGCGCTTCTTCATATTTTAGACTTTTTCAAATCTCACCCCTACTGACACTCTAACAGCTGTTGCTCTTATTGATGATCCTAACAATTTACCGTTATTATTATTATAGTACAAAGGATTTATTGTTATTATTATTATTATTATTATTATTATTATTATTATTATTATTATTATTATTATTATTATTATTGAGTGAGAGAGAAGTGCATGCCATCAAAGTGACACTGAGGTAAAATATACGAAGCCCAGTATACCCATCATGACTACCTGGCTGATAAGGGTACACCAGGTACATGCATCACAACAACATGAGCGCGACATGTTGATCTTATATCAAGATTAACAGCACATGACCTTGCAAGCGGGGCCGACATGGAATTTTCTTCAGGTCGAGTAGCCCATCCTACTCAAAAGGTCCCTGAATAAGGGTTGTTTAAGGATGTTGAACAAAACACCTATGTATCCAAATGAGAATTATCCAAACCCCAAAGAAATTCCTCTCAACACATGGCTATGATGCTTCCCCACTACTTCTGCTCATGATCAGAGATGCTCATATCGTCAGCCACCAAGGGACATGCTCAATTGGGTAAGGTCAAACAACTGACAAGCAAATTTGCGGTATTATGCAGAATATTTGCACAATATTTGCTATTATTATTATTATTGTTATCATCATCATCATCATCATCATCATCATCATCATCATCATCATCAGTAGTAGTAGTAGTAGTAGTAGTAGTAGTAGTATCTAAGGCAGCGAGCTGGCACTGGCAGAATCGCTAGTGCACTCGACAAAATGCTTAGCTGTATTTTGCGGGTCGCTACGTTTTGTGTTCAAATTCCGACTTTGCCTTTCATCCTTTCAGGGTCGATAAATTAAGTACCAGTTACGCAATGGGGTCGACGTAATCGACTATCCTCCTCCCCCAAAATTCCAAGGCCTTATGCCTTCAGTAGAAAGGATTATTGCTATTATTATAACCATTATTTTAATATCTCATTGTCCTTCTAATTTCTTCTCATTCTCTATCACATCCTTCTTCGTTTCTCTGTCTCCCTCCCTCTTTCTCTCTCTCTCTCTCTCTCTCTCTCTCTCTCTCTCTCTCTCTCTCTCTCTCTCTCTCTCTCTCTCTCTCTCTCTCTCTGTCTCTGTCTCTGTCTCTTGCACAGTTTTCTTTTCTTTCTCATTCTTTGTAGCTTCTTCCCATCCTTCATGGATTTCGCCTCTCTACCACCACCACCACAACAACAACAACAACAACACCAACAGCAACCACTTCAACTACTGCTGCTGCTTTGTAGACTTTCAGTGTAGTAATCTCTTCGATTTCATTTATCTTACCACCACCCCTACCTCTTGCGATATCTTCCTAATCTTTGCCAAACCCACCCGATTCATCTAACTTAAGCATTGCCGCCTGTTTTCAATGCTGTATTAAAGCTCAGCGTGTCAATAAGCAGAGGATTATCGTTGGAATGAACAACCCGGATCAAGGTACTTTGATCCCGTTATTGTCTTTATGGTTGTGATTGCTATTGTCTATGATGATGATGATGATGATGATAATGGTGGTGGTGGTGGTGGTGGTGGTGGCGATGATGATGATGGTGGTGGTGGTGGTGGTGATGTTGATGATTGTGGTGGTGGTGATGGGAGGGGGTGATGATGATGAAGACAACGACGACGACGATGATGACGTCGATGACGACGATGATGACACCCGTTGTTGTGGTGGTAACAGCAATGCTGTTGCAGCTGCTGATGTTGATGATATTGATGGTGATGAGGAAGGTGATGATGATGATGATGATGATGATGATGATGATGACGATGATGACGATGACGATGATGATGATGATGATGATGATGGGGAAAACAAGGAGGAATTGGAGGTGATGGTAATAGTAATAATGAATCTGCTGCTGCTGTTGCTGCTGCTGCTGCTGCTGCTGCTGATGATGATGGTGATGATGGCGACTTGGTCGTGACACTCCGATCAGATCCCGATCGGGATCCATCACGCACAGCCAGACACACTCCGTATGTGGTCAGAGTTTTTCGCGGCGTTGATTAATGAGGTGTTAGTGCGGGTTTCTCTTATATGGGGCTTTCTCTTCCCCTCATTCTTCTCACTGCCTTCTACTTCTCACACTTATCCCCCAGCTCCCATTCACTCACTCTCTCTCTCTTCCCCTTTCTTTCATTCTCCCTTCTCCTCTTCCTTTCTCCCGCTGCTATCGTTTCATTTCCGTCTATACCGTTAACCCTCGCCCAAGGATCTAATCGAGAGTAAAAACATCCATCTTTGCTTAATTATATGCCCACACAAGCACTCTTCGTTCGTCTATTGCAGTCTCTTCCAATTGTGGTTAATATCATTATCTATTTATTTATTTATTTA
Source organism: Octopus bimaculoides (assembly GCF_001194135.2). Taxonomy (NCBI): domain Eukaryota; kingdom Metazoa; phylum Mollusca; class Cephalopoda; order Octopoda; family Octopodidae; genus Octopus; species Octopus bimaculoides. The sequence goes on from NC_068981.1 coordinate 28,393,342, forward strand.
TTTACTTATTTATTATTGCTCAACCGACTGAGCTTTACGACTGTCTCCTTCATCCTTTGCCCTGATGGCAAATAAAAGAACTCATCATCATCATCATCATCATCATCATCTTCGTCATCATCATCATCATCATAGACAATAGCAATCACAACCATATATCGTGGAGTACATCAGCGAATGTAATATTTGCTAAATATACTCCATTTTGATTGGTAGGTAAGGGTAGATTTATCTGTTCTGTCTCACCGATTGGGTGACTGTATAGGACTCTCTATTCTTGATTTTGTGGTGTTCTTTAGGCGGTAGTGCCAATGACGTTTTTCGCGAAGTTGTGGTGCTTCGTGTGGTTTGAACCAGATCATACCTGACTGATCGAAAATATAATCAAGGCTATTCCAAACATAATCAGCCAATCTTTTATTCAGTAAACATTAACCCAAGGTCATAATATTTAATATTTTTCGCATTTTAAGGATGAAACCTGTGTCGAACATTTAGCTACTGTTTCTACCAAGCCGAACCACCAGATACAGGCTTCTTCGTTTAGTAGTAGTAGTAGTAGTAGTAGTAGTAGTAGTAGTAGTAGTAGTAGTAGTGGTGGTGGTGGTGGTGGTGGTGGTAGTGGTAGTGGTGGTGGTGGTGGCGGTGGTAGTAGTAGTTGTAGTAGTAGTAGTAGTAGTTGTAGTAGTAGTAGAAGTAGTAGCAGCAGCAGTAG
>NC_068981.1:28394234-28401071 GCF_001194135.2 Octopus bimaculoides
GTGGTGGTGGTGGTGGTGGTGGTGGTGGTGGTGGTGTTTGGTCGTTAGTGGCAAAACGACAGCGGCGTCGTCATAAGTAATCTCAAGATTTTAGAAATATAATTTATTCACGACACGTACGAAGGTGATGTTTGAGAGGGGCGGGGTTGATTTGTTCACAACTTCCTGTCAAATAACGATCAGATCATTTACTATGGACCTTTCTCTCTCAATAACAATAAATATCATCGGAAGTCTTCTCTATCTTTGTTTTCTCTTTCATTTCTTTCTTTTTACTTTCTTTCATATTTTCATTTATACTTTCTTAGTCCTTTTTTGTTTTGTTTCATTTCGTTTCTCCCTCACTATCTCTAACCTTGTCTTTACCTCCATGTATATACAATTTAGTCTTTCTCCTACGTCTTATAACAAACACTTTCCACTGTCTTTAACAAACATTTATCTTACAAACGCTCAAATACTTATATATCTTAACAAATACACGGAACATTACTTTGAACTTATTTTCATTCTCGGGAGAGTACTTCCACCTCCAGTCGACCTAAACACTCCCGGCAGTCCTGCTCTGGTTCAGTTCACCATAAATATCACTGCGCTAACACTTAATAGTCAAAACTAGTTTCACGTGTTAACGGGGGAGCTGCTTTACACTTGTCCAGGTCGCTAGAAATAGCAAAAAAATTACTCTAAAAATCAGATGAAAATTAAATAGGCAAATGAAATAGAGGGTAATTTAAATGTGAACAGTTTATATTCAGCTTGTATAGAAAATTCTCCCACTTTTAGCCGTTTATATTATCATTTAGTACCAGCCATTTTCGGAATTAAATGAGTTGATGCAGAACTAGGGTTGATCTTCATTGATCACAGTTTTTCTTCATTTTCTTTGGATTTTGATAAATTTGTATATCTATATCTATATCTATATATATATATATACATATATATATATATATATAAAATTGAGAATGTATGTCTGTGTGTGTGTGTCTGTGTGAATCCCTAAAACTCCAGAACTACACAACCAATTTCATTCAAATTTTGCACATGCCTTACTTAGGGTCCCGGTTGTGTTTTAGTAAAAAAAAAATGTTTACTTCTTGCATACTTCCAGCCCACTGCAACATCATATCTCCTCCACTATTTAAGTATTACGTGTCAAAAGTGAAACAAAAACACTCATGTCATTCGAACAGGAATCTCAAAATCATTGTCACCTTACATCTCATTCTCATTTAAGTACCACGACAGGCAAATAAAAATTACTTGTATTCGTATATTTTCTTCATTTTACTCGTTCTATGTTAGTACAATGTTCTTTTTTCATTACTCTGTATCAATTCCTCATCTGTACGGTTTCACACTATACGAAATTGTACGTTCCTTCTTTCTTTTTCTCATTACCCCTTGCGAGTTTCAAATATTGCCTTCAAAAGTAAGTTGACTTCGGTGACTTTTTTTTAGCATCAGCTGAAATCACTGTCCAATCTCTAGAAAATTAAACCTCTCAAATGGGATTCTATTCCGAAACGAATACTATAAAACTTGCCAGAACTTTTCTCAGATTTCAAGAGAAATTTGTACGTAAGTAGGATCAGCATGGATTCGTACAAAGTCACCTCTACGCATAGAGATGTGCGCACGAGTATGCGTATGTGTATGCCTTATGTATATACGCATATATAAGTTTGTATATATGTATAAATCTCTCCCTCCTTATTTGTATGTATATATATATACGCGCATGTATATATATACACACACACATGCATGCACACATATCTACACATGGATGCACATACGAGAATATATGATACACATATCTGTAGATGTGAGTGTCAGTACGCCAACAATATATTTTTTTAACTAAATTATTTTGGTTATTTCCTTTTTTACACATTTACCGAGTGTTAAGAAACCCAATCTGTTTTGTTTTGTGTTTATTTATCAAAATTGAAATCCCATGAGACAACATTTTGATTTGACCGATCTCATTCATCCTGGGGTCGAGGATATCACTGTCAGTTTTGCTACACTGCTGGAACCGTTTGGTTGTATCTCCTTTCTCCATTATGGCGGTTGACATATGCTTGACGAAAACTTTGTTCCTTTAGAATGATAAATGGAGACCCTTTCTGTGTCTATTGGCATAAGAGGTAGTAGTTGTAATAGGAGGAATAACGATAGATATCTCCGATTATGGAAAAGCATGTAGTAAATCCTTATATTTTTGAGTGAGTTACATAACTTGTCTTGAGATAAATTTATACTGCCTGATATATAGCTTGTTGTCAACGTGTGAGTGCGTGTGTGTGTGTGAGAGAGAGAGAGAGAGAGTGTGTGTGTGTATGTGTGTGTCCTCTTGAAATAGAAGTCTGCCTAATTTTAACAATTTCCTCGGGACTTGTCGCTGGTTGCATGGACATATTACTTAAGTATCTGCTTAGTACGTAAGTTATATTCGTCTTGAAACAGCTGCCGCGATGAGAATTTACATAATTCGTTCTTGGTATCTTTTTCTGTATTTTGCTCCTAATTTAAATTCTAGAGCCTAACTGTGTTTATCTACTTTAGTGTCTCCCCACCTCACTCTCTCTCTATCTATCCATCTCTGCATATATATGTATATATATATATATATATATATATATATATATATATATATATATATACATATATGTGTATGTATATATATGTGTGTGTGTGTGTGTGTATGTGTGTGTGAGTGTGTGTGGATGGGTGTGTATAGAATAATATACGTATGATTGTGTATACATATTGCGTATTTTTTTTTAAAAACTATTGCAATTTACGACTAAACTAAAGTGTGCCATTTAAGCAAAATATATAATACTATATTTTAATTAAAGTAATTTTTAGATTCACGAAAAGTATTTTGAATATAAAACCATAATTGCTCCACTACCGTGCAACCAGGAAAGTAAATCAGAGTGGTTAGATTATGTTGTAATAATTGCATTATATCCGGATAAAAAACATGAAGGAATTGGTATGGAAGATTCGAACGCCTCTACCACAAAAAAAAAGAAGAAAAATGATAAGTGCTGAGCATGGTCTGAACTACCTCCGCCACCATTAAAAGAAAAACTGTATTAGGTAAGGATTTTAAAGCATTCAACAATAACTTTTACAAAAATCATGAAAGATCAAGGAATGACAAGAAAATTGAACTAAATGCGACTATCTACAGCTGTCTTTATTCATAACGTTATGTTGCATACATTTCTTATGATTTAGTAAAATGTTATAACATTTTATTGAACTACACGTCAAAATTTCATTTAGTGTTCAGTACAAAGTGGGTAGTAATATATCCTCTAGTGAAAAAATGATTGATTTATTGACAAGGGTATTTCACACGAGCCATTGATGTCAGGTCATGGTGACTAAACTGAAAATGTGTCAACCATTGCTGGTATAGCTAGAAGAAGTCGTCGACCTCCGCTTCTAAAGCTGCAGTGTGTCATCTACAGTATAATGTGGTATGATATTTGTAATGGTGGTATTAATGATTATCGCAGAAACTTGGTGATACAGCAGCTGCTGAAAATTTGAATGATATCAACGTTAAATCTTCGTGTTCAAAATTTAATTAAAAATCTCTACAAAGTATGAATATCTACACCTTCCTACCTACCTACCTACCTACCTACCTACCTATTTAACTACTTACCCATCTATCTCTATGCCTATCTATCTCCCAACATATCTACCTACCTACCCATCCGCTTATCTGTTTAACTACCTATCTATCTGCCTATGTCTATTTATCTATTTATCTATTTATCTATCTACCAATCTACCTATCAACTTACCTAGATACCTGTCTGCATACACACATATAAGTTCATGAGTGGTTTAGTTTATTTCTACCATCATATCTCAAGACCCTACCGAAATATCATCTTCAGTATTGACAGCTACCTGTTTCGTATCACTTCTACTTTATATCCTCAGCTCCGACTAAAAGGCTCCCTAACCAGTTTATTGGATGAGAAAGACGTGTTGCCGTGGCCCAGGATTAGAAATAAGCCTGTCAAAGTGCAGAAGGTAGTTTATCAGCCTATTAGAACAAGCATTATTGTATACTTACGGTGGACTTTGGTAAAGGGTTTTGGATACATGTTCAGCTATGATTAGTATACCTAATTGGTAGATAATTGAACTAATGGCGGCTACCTTATCTACATGTAGATAATTGACATAGTGAACTAAGCAACAGAAACGTCTTAATATTCCTTTAAAGTTACCTTTTGTTACCGGTTAAGTAACTGAGGACCGTTACAGTCGTGGCCAAAAGTTTGGAACATAGGTCTAAAGATTAGATTTTTTTTTATTAAATGCCCAAATATATAAATTATATATATATTTGAATTGAATTGTAGATGGGCATGACAAGTCTAATTTTTCTTTTTAATTGTTCCAAACTTTTGGCCACAACTGTAAATGCCAATAGAAATTTTTGCGATCAAAGTGTCAAGAAAGATATTTGAAATTTAAACAATATTTCACTCTTCTATAATTCGGTTTTGAAAAAGGTCTGCAAGAATTTTTCAAGCATATGTATATATCATATCATATTATTGTGAAGGCGCATGGCTCAGTGGTTAGAGCGTCGCGCTTACGATCATAAGGTTGTGAGTTCGAATCCCTAACCGGGCTGCGTGTTGTGTTTTTGAGCAAGATACTTTATTTCATGTTGCTCCAGTTCACTCAGCTGTAGAAGTGAGTTGCGACGTCACAGGTGCCAGGCTGTATCGGCCTTTGCCTTTCCCTTGGATAACACCGGTGGCATGGAGAGGGGAGGACGGTATGCATGGGCGACTACTAGTCTTCCATAAAACAACCTTGCCAGGACTTGTACCTGGGAGGGTAACTTTCTAGGTGCAATCCCATGGTCAGTCATGACCGAAGGGGGTCTCAGCATCATATTATATCATATTATATTATATTATATTATATTACATTATATTCTATGGAAACGATGACTTTTAAAACTAGTCACGTTGCATTCCAGATTTGTGATTCTCGCTGATGGGTTTTAAAAAGGAATAATATTTGTATGTGATATTTATACATGCGTATACGTGACATACATAAGTTCCAATGTTCCAGTGTGGAAACAAAGATTCAACAAATCCCGGTAGCACAGAAATTTGGCAGGAATTACTTGTTTGATGCGCGTGTGCGCAATGTGTGTGTGTGTGTGAATATGCATAGGGAAGTTTTATTTCAACGTTCTCTGGATGGTATGTATGGCGTAAGGTACTTAGACAGCATTAGACCAACCTCCTTTACGATAAGTGATTTCCAGGAAGCTAAACTCGACCTTGGGTATCTCATCGGGATATTTCTCACTATCGAGTCTGTAAATTACGGCATGTAGCTCATACGCTGCATAAATGCTAGGGCCAAGATAATAAAAAAAAAATATTGCTTTCAACTTATATTTCCATGAACAGAAAGAAAAATAGGGAGAGAAAGCACGGAGGATGAATGAAAGAAAGTAATTGCAAACAATATGAATGATGTGCTAACACACACACACACACACACACACACACACACACACACACACATACGACGGGTTTCTTTCAGATTCCGTCTAGCAAATCCACTCATAAGGCTTTGACCGAGCCGAGGCTTGTCCAAGGCGCTACACAGTGAGACTGAACTCGGAACGATATGGGTGGGAAGGCAAACTTCCTACCGCACAGCTACGTCTGCGTCTATGTACATCTGTTGTTCACAATGTATTGAGTGCTTTCTCCCTTCGACTACGCACAAAAATAACATACTTACTACCATACATACATACATACACATGCATGTGTGTGTGTGTGTGTGTCTGTGTGTGTGTGTGTGTGTATGCATAAGAGTGTACCTGTTCGAAAGAAAGGAGGAAACTAAGAGGTTTATATGTTTCTATGTCATCGGCCTCATTAATCTTCCGCTGTTGTGATAAGTGATTCAAGTCGGTCATATGCTAGCCTCTAGAGGACGTGAGTTCCATCTCTACTCTCCTGCTTCCCCACTTAGACACATTTTTTTTTACTGCTTTGTATATTCATTTTTCCTTGTCTGTATATCTCTTCCTTCTCTTCCTCTTCCTCTCCCTCTCTCACTCTCCCTAGCACACCAATACTAAGATGCATGTATGTATGAGTGTATATATGAGCGTATTTGTGCGTGTCTTTCAGCCTTAATGTATGTGTCTTTTTTCCCCTGAATGTGCGTGAGGTTGCGTGTGGTGAATAATTATCATAATCTCATACTCAATATTTCTCATCAACATCTTCATAAACATCGACTTCGTCAACATTGTTGTTGCTGTCGTTGCTGTTGTCATTCTTGTTAATACACCACGGACAGGTCAGATGACACATTAATAAAACTGTAAAGCAGGTAAGTCATCGGCAGAGGAGGGGAGAGGGCGAATTTGGAATATATCTAGTGTGGCTCTACTATATTTTAACAAAACACCTAAATTTCTAAGTAACAGATATCAGTATGCATATATATAGTAATAACAATAATAATCCTTGGATTATCAGGCTATAGTAGAAGAGGCTTCCCCAAGAGCCACGCAGTGGAAATGAACACGGAACCATGTGGTTGGATGGTTGGGAAGCAACAAACTTCTTACCACACAGCCATTCCTGTACTTATATATGTATGCATATATATAGTAATAACAATAATAATCCTTGGATTATCAGGCTATAGTAGAAGAGGCTTCCCCAAGAGCCACGCAGTGGAAATGAACACGGAACCATGTGGTTGGATGGTTGGGAAGCAACAAACTTCTTACCACAC
>NC_068981.1:28401317-28402408 GCF_001194135.2 Octopus bimaculoides
ATATATATATGTATGTATGTGTGTGTGTGTGTGTGTGTGTGTGTGTGTAAGAAAGTTGATATACATATATATATATATATATATATATAACAGGTACTAATTATATTCATGCAAGAAACAGCAAATTGTAAACTAAATCTCGATTGGATAAGAACGCTGCATACAGAAGGAACAATCTAAATAATTACTAGCTTTATCGGGTCACTGTATCCCACAACGCTCATGCACGTACCCGAACGCATTCGTGAGCACTGTTTTTAGCGATATGAAAGGAAAATATCCAATTTCTGAACAAAAATAAAATGAAAATTTTGACCCCGAATATGGGAGCTTTGCGTAAGCACGTCTTGCGAGGACAACAAGCAATAAGAGACAGTGATAAAGAGGAGAAGGAAGACAACAAAAGGAAATGATGATCATGATGTTGATAAGAATGATAATGACGATTTCTAACAGAAAACCGGTGTAATATATAGGGAAGGGATACTGTCGATTAAAAAGGTCCCAGAACGTGTCTACTTTTTATATTTCTACTGCATAATAAACAACGAAGAGAATAGGGTAAGATTTCAAATTGGAATAACAATGGACGTAAATAATGCCGTTCTTGCTACTTCTTTCGCCATACAAGACAAAACATCACATGGTATACCGTCATCTTGTATTTTATCTTAATCAGCTTTACGAAATCTGCGTACCCAAATTACTGGATGGCATGTGAAACTATGGGAGAGAATTAACAACAAAACTCTAAATATAACTTCATGTTATGTATATATATATATATATGTGTGTGTGTGTGTGTGTGTGTGTGTGTATACATACATACATACATACATACATACATACATACATATACATATAGTGAGAAAAGTGATCAACAATATCACAATTTTAGCACAAAGGAGTGATGACACCATCCAGGAATTTAAGGCAAAATCTCTTTCTCTATAAAATTCCTAAATACTGACTTGCCTGTTTCGAGAGACGTTTTAATAAATAAATGTTTCCACTACATGTATAGAGTACATTTTTCCAGTTTATTTTAAAATATGATTATGCAACAATTATAAACACAAACATACATGCCT
>NC_068981.1:28402852-28405667 GCF_001194135.2 Octopus bimaculoides
AGAGAGAGAGAGAGAGAGAGAGAGAGAGAGAGAGAGAGAGAGAGAGAGAGAGAGAGAGAAAGAGAGAGTGAAACAGTATGTAGGCAGAGATGCTGTTACTGAGACATATATTGTCTGCGAATAACCACAGGAGTTTGAGGGTCGGACAGAATGCCTTGCGGTATTTATTTCCATTCTATGTGCACGGAGTTCGAATCCCACCGAAGTGACCTTTTCCTTACATCCATTAAAAGTCGTTAAAAGAAATATCCCTATCGAGTACACAATGGATTTGTGAAACTGCAAGAAAGACGGACCAGGTATCATGGTAGTCTTTTATTTTGATTCTTTACGTTTCTGAGTTCAAAACGTAAACTGTATCTTGGTTTCACACCACTATCTGGTAACTTGGGTATCATAACAGAGACCAGTTGCGCCAAGCCTGTAGTCTGAGTAACATCCCTCTCAATATGCTGTAAAAGCTACTGACAGCAGCTTTCTTTCTTAACAAATAGATAAAAGAAAATAATAATTCTTAAACGCGTCCAAAAATAAGGACGTCGAACGCTTAGCTATAAGGTACCTCAGTAACACACTTCAGCTTCGCAGAACTTGTTGATTCATCGATTATTCCTCTTTCTTTTATGGCTATTGCAGTGATCCAGGTTCCTCGGAGCTGGCTGGCTTTGTACATTCAACTCACTTATTTCTAATTCTTTCGTCCTCAGCCACATTATATCCACTAAGCACCCACCGTGCGATGTACTAAACAGTACAACCAGTCCCTACTTCGTAATGAATCAGTCTTCTGGAATTTTTCTCTCCCTGTCCCTGCTCTTCTTGCAACCGTCGGTCATCATATATCCACGAGGAACACTCACTGCATTCATCTCACATTTGTCGGAAGAGCCTGGGGAAGCCATATAGCCCGTTCCCCGTTGTAAAAGATTTGTTTGCGGGGGGGGGGATACGTAGGAGAAAGACAGAGTGAGGGGAGGGAAGAGGGGGAGCGAGAATGAGAGGGAGAGAGAGAGAGAGAGAGAGAGAGAGAGAGAGAGAGAGAGAGAGAGAGAGAGCGAGAGACCTATAATTTCAGTCAAAAATTTTGTTGTGATTCGGTCAAAGAGCCAATCATGTGATTCAAAATTCTTTGTGAAATGACTTCAAGGGGAATTATGATCTGGTGGGTATTTCCTCTCATACACGAACAAACACATACTCTCACACACACTCACACACACAATCAAATACATACATACACACACACACACACACATGTATGTATGTAATGGCGGATGCACTTACGACATGAAGCTGTGTTAAAAATGGCTTTAAGTAGCCAAGAGTGTGACTCCTGCCACGAAGGAAGACATCGTTAGGGAGAAACAGATAAACACAGATCACTTAGAGAGACACTTTTGAAAGGAAAGATGTCTGAAGCTAGAGGACGATTATGAGTGTGCGTGTATGAGAGCGCGTGTGTATATATGTGTGTGTGTTTGTGTGTGTGATTGTGAGTATGTGTGCATGTGTGTGTTGGGATAGACAAAGAGAAAGACAAATAGGCAGAGAGAGAAGCACAAAGAAAGAGTACTATATATATATATATAAAAAAAGGATTCAGAGAAGTGAAATGGAAGAAAAGAATATGAGAAAGAGGAAATATATAAAGCAAGATCTAGAACAAAGAGGGAGAGAGGGGGTGAGAAAAAGGTAAAAAAGAAAAGAAAAAGATAGACTAAGAACAAATATATAAACATATAAATCAATGATGTTGAAAAAATATAAAAAATATATTAAAAATATATAAAAAAAAAGTAGGTAAGCTACGAGAGGAAGAAAGGCTGGAAGAGATAGAAAAGACGTTACATTTAATTTCCGGTGTTTAATTAGGTTCTCGCTAGCTCCGTAACATTTATAGTCCAGCCAGCTTCAGTTGTGGTCTACTGTAACCACACACACACGCACGCGCGCAGGCACGCAAGCACGTAGGCACGCTGACGCGCACGTACGTATTAAAAAGCATGGGATGTATAGAGAAACGAAAGCCAAAATGACAAAAAAGGAACGAAGAGAAAGAAAGAGAAAGGAAGAAAACTCGTTGATGAAAAAAGTAAACTAGAAAAAAAAACTACACACATAGTGTGTGTGTGTGTGTGTGTGTGTGTGTGTGTGTTTGTGTGTACACAGACACATCCACATACAGATACACATACATATATATATATATATATATATATATGTATGTATATACATATACATATATACACATATATATAAAATGGCGGTAGATATAAAAGAGGATATGGACGATACAAAAAAACAAAACAAAGGACAGAGAAAAATGTAACAAAAGAGATTTTTATGTTTTGTTCTTTTTACTTTTTTTTTAAAAAAAGAGGGAGATAAGGAACAACGAAACGAAAAACAGAGAAACAGAGAAACAAAATTATATATAAAAGCAGAAATGTGTATAAGAGGTTTTTAAAAAGTGCAATCAGAAAAAAGTTCAAAACCTAGATTAAAAACAAGGACTTTGGAATGTAGGATATAATGGCGGTGTGTATATCTGTGTGTGCATATGTATGTTTGAATATATATATGTATGTGTGATATATATATATATATATATATATATATGCAAACATATGTCTATTTATGTATTTGTCTATATTTATATATATATATATATATATATATATATGCACATAAAAAGTACGTATACAGATATGTCTATGTATAGGCACATATATATGTGTATATATGCATTTGAATATATATGTATATGTATGGATATATGCATATATTTATATATTATTCATATATATATATATAT
>NC_068981.1:28406045-28407099 GCF_001194135.2 Octopus bimaculoides
GTGACCAGACAGAGACAGACAGACGGACGGATGGACAGACAGAAAGACAGACAGACAGATAGATAGATAGATAGATAGATAGATAGATAGATAGATAGATAGAAATGGATCTACAGAGACAGACAGACACACAGACAGACACACAGACAGACAGGCAAGCAGACAGACAAACAGACAGACGGACGGACGGACAGACAGATAGACAGATAGATAGATAGATAGATAGATAGATAGATAGATAGATAGATAGATAGATAGATAGATAGATCGATTGATAGAATGATAGATCTAGTTAAAGATCGAGGTGTATGAAAATGAAACACACAACACTTGATGGCTTGACAGTATAATAGAAATCAACAGACAAACAATGTCTTCCATTTGTGAAGTGTTAATCAATGAAGAGAAGTTCACTGCTGTTTGATAATCCACAAATCGAAGAGTACCCGAATAGAGTAGCACTTTTAGCGTGACGTAATATAATGATAATGATAATAAAACATGTATGGATTATATGGTCTTACTACAATGTTTCATTACAAGATTCATCTGTTAGGTAACATGGTACATTGAATAATATAAAACGCACCGCACCGCAGCCATAAGATGATGCAGTACATTAACCTCCCATATCATCAGGCAATCTTATGTGGGTCAAATTATTTGATATATTGTCAGGCTGGCAATAAGCTTCCTTACCAACCACATGTTTGTATCTATGTTTGTCCACCCACCCTCACCACCATCGCTTGACAACCAATGTTGCTGTGTTTACGCCCCCTTCACCTAGCGATTCGACAAAAGGTGACCGATAGAAAATGTATTAGGCCTACAAAGAACAAGTTGGGTGGGGGGTTTCAATTTGTTCGACTAAGGGTATGCCCGCAGTCAAATGACTGAATCACGTTAAAGAACAATATATATACAAATATATATATATATATATGTAAGATACATATATATGTATATATATATATATATATATATATATATATATATAGATGCATACATACATACATACATATATATATAAATATATATATATATATATATA
>NC_068981.1:28407235-28417638 GCF_001194135.2 Octopus bimaculoides
TATATATACACACATATATATAGATGCATATATGCATACATACATACATACATACATACATGCATGCATACATACATACATGCATGCATACATACATATTTATATGCTTTATCTTTTACTTGTTTCCATCAATCATTATACTGCGGCCATATTGGGGAACCGCATTGAAAAACTTTAGTCGAACGAATCGACCCCAGTACTTATTTTTTAAAGCTTAGTCTTTATTCAATCCACTTCATTTGCCGAACCGCTAAGTCTTCATTGTAGGCTAAGTATAGAAGCAGCCCCCGGGGTAGAAAATTTGGGCATTACGATTATTATTTTTTTTTTTTCCGTCAGGGGCCTATATGCCCTGACGTCGGAGTATTTTCTATAGTCAATATTCGGTGAAAACTTATAGTTGTATTTACGAAACTTTCATTCGTCAATGATTCTTAACGTACGCAGTATACAGGCATTCACATACGTAGTGAGCTGTCTTGAAATGTTATGTTACTGTAATACTTTCTAGTAATATTCTTTCAAATTGTGACTTTCTTGTGATTCTGTTTAAAGTGAATTTATTCAGTGTACAACCTTCTAATCCGAAATTGTCTCTACTGACATCTAAAATATCTAAAAAAAAAATTAAACATAAATAAATGAATAAATAAGAATACGATAAATTTTTAAAAAAAACCAATATCGTGTGATTTGGCTCAACAGTTTTGTTTTTATTTATTCATTGTTTTCCTTTTCATATGCAGGTTTATTTGTTTGTGTAATTTACTGTTTCTTTTCGGCAAGCGTTTAGCGTTTCCCCTCTCTATCCCTCTTTATGTAGCTTTGTATTGTAGCTGTTCCTCTACTCCACTCACTCTCTCTCTCATATTATAAGAATATTGCTTTACTCAATCAATGAACCAACACCTCAATCAATGCCTCGATATATCAATACATACGTGTTAATTTTAAAACCACAATCTTGGATCAACATATCTGACGGATTTTGGTTAGTCTCATTCTACACATATCTCTGTCCTAATATAACAAACTATATATTATAGATTTTAATGTAGCTTTTCCTACGTATTTTGCAATCACATCTACTTGTTGCAGACACCATTTTACGCAGTTTTTATAGAATCAAATACCTACACTTTTAGACAAAAAGAAATTATTTCATAGTACAAGTAGAAAGAAATATTTTTCAACGCGTAAATACTGATAGAACAGTATACATGGGATAATATCCCTTACAGAGCAGAAAACTCTGTCAGCAACCAGAGTCATCGAGCGTTTCTGGATGACTTTATAAGTTATAAATTGCAGAAGAACTTATCAGTAAAGCAGTTTAGCTTAATGGTAGAGCACTTGACCGGAGATCAAATGGATGTGAGTTCGATTCTCATAGCTGGTTGCTGGCAGATTTTTCTGCTCTGTAAGGGAATATTATCTCATGTATGCTGTTCTATCAGTATTTACGCGTTGAAAAATATATCTTTTTGCTCGTACTACAATACATTTCAGCGCTTCAGGAACAAACTTTGTTTACATATGACGTAAATTATTTCGTATTTAATTTTTGTCTTTTTTTATCATTACCATTGCCATACTATTGTTGTTTTCAAGACTTTGGAATTTTTTCCTCTAGCATGGAAGAAGGAACGGCAAGCTTTGTCTTGTTGGGATTTTATCCTAGAACGTAAAGTCTGTTTCGTCACCACTATCACGCCTTTATGGCATCCTCCCGTCCTTTAAGCCTACACTAACCACTATGCCTAGCATTTTTTTTCACCCAAGAACTTAAGGTGTCTAGAACCTCTCTGCCGATGTTTCTCCAAAGGCTGTTGATTTGCAACACTTTACACCAAATTTTAACGAGAATGAGTTGTGGATTTCAGACGACCTTCAAACGACAAGGGCGCTTCCTCTTCCTTCAGACCCAGAAAGCAAATGAACAAATCTCTCTCTCTCACTCACTCTTTCTGTCTACACACACACACACACACACACACACACACACACACACATATATATATAAAAGCTTTGTCGTAAACCAAGCTACCTACTACGTCAGTCTTTAGTCCCCTTTCATATAGGGTATACATCCGATATTATTGATCGTTGTCAGCTTATATCCATGTTTGTAGAACATCTTAGTTAAAAGATCTTGATCCTGGATTGCTTCTGTAATTTATATTTTCTTTTTTACTTTACATTAATTTCAGATTTTAGCCTCTGAGCTACAGATAGCTTTTGCTTCTTGTTATAATCCGATTTATTTACTCTTTCTGAGGGAAACTTGACCGCGTAGGGATTTCGGTTCTAGCTTGTTAGTATGTTTGTTTATTTATTACTGAGAAGTTTACTTTTGTGTTTTCTTACCATTTTCTTTTTCCTTTTCCTTTCCTTGAAATCTTTGACCTTTCGTGTTTATGCTCAGTTTCGACTTTCGTTTGTTTGTATATTGTGTTTGCTTCTGAAATCTATGATTCTTCGATGCATTTCTTTGAACTTGTATGTGTATAGTGTCAGCGTCTTTGTTGTTGTTGTTGCTCAACATTGTTTCTTATGTAAACATTTACTCCGTTTTGTACTACACACACACGCACACACACTATTTGTATATAGACACACATACATACATACAAACATGCACACACACACACACACACACGCACACACACACACACACACACACACATATATATATATATATATTTATATATACACACATATGAACATACATAAATAGATATAACATTCATATATACATACATAGAGTTTCATACTTTTCTTGGAGCAAAATGACTAAGTTATTCAATGATGTAACACAAGATTCTTGCTATATTCTGTTTTCTATTTCATCTTCGTTCTTGCTGTTGTTCCGCCGCTATTTTTCCACCCTTCGTATACTACCACTACCACCACCACAAACACCGCCACTCCCACCTCTTATTTTGCTGCTATGATGTTTCCTATTCTTAGTTTTCTTCTTCTCCACTCAACTTTTTATCTTCTTTTGGCCGGATAAATAACCTAGGAGTTAAGCATTGAGGTCCTTTAAGCAAAGCGCTAAAGCACACAAACATGCATATTATCATGTTCCCGTGCTAGAGATTATAAATAAATTGAGAGATCCAGTGCTTCCATTAGATGTCGAAATTGTGATGATTCTTGGTCGAAAAAATGACGAGGAATTAAATTAGCCCGTGTCGATTGTTTGTGTTTTTCATGTATTCTGTATGTTCCTTAGTTGACCCCTGTGCCACAATGTATTGTTATAAATATAATCTATTTATCGCTAGTGTTACAAGTAGATTAGTGCAGAGTAGGTTTGATCAAAAGCAGATACTTATCGAAATTAATTCAATAATCATAGTTGTATCATCATTGTGTGTATCAGTGTCCATATAGCTGAAGGTGACTTCCTTTTTTGAAAGCTATATTGTCTAATTTAAGAAATGTTTGACAAATATTTCTTGCAGATCGAAAGGCCAGCGGAAGGTTTCCTTTCGCTGTTTTGACGCAAATGAAGTGAAAGAGCTAATGGTCATAATTGAAATAGGATGCGTTATACGGATTACCGGAAACCTGACTCAGTGTTCATGATCATCGTAACTGTAGATAAATTTTTTGAAATACTTTTCGCCATATGTCAGGTTATTACTGTGACTAAGCTTTAAGGCTTCATCTAAAAGAACACAAATAGCTAATGCTTGGTTGAAGAGAGAGAGAAAGAGACAGTGAGAGATGGGGTTGTTATTGTAATGGAAAATTCTCTTTCTCTCAGAATTCATTGTCATCATCAATCCAGATGTCATGTTACGATTTGTTTCTCTAATAAATCTATGTCATCGCCTTTTCTGTTATACTCCATTATTTCCATCCAATGTGTCCAATGTGGGTTCAACGATGTTACGCATCTGGACATCTGTTGCTCTCTCTCTCTCTTTATCCGTCTATCTATCTATCTATCTAGCTAGCTAGCTCTCTCTCTCTCTCTCTCTCTCTCTCTCTCTCTCTCTCTCTCTCTCTCGCACTTCCTCTCTTCATATATAAAAATATGTATAATTAATGTACATATTAAATAATACATAATGTACACACACATATGACATGCAAGGTATATAGGTGTCTGTCTTGAAATCTATAGCTATTTACCAAACAATACAATAAAAGATATCACAAATCTTATAAATGTTTTCGCAATCCTAAATTCAAAGCCTTCTTATGATATTAAAAAATAAAGTAATATATTACATAGATAGAAAAAATGAATCTATATATGTGTGTGTGTGTGTAATATGTATAATATTATGTAATGTATACATATTATATAGCATGTATATATTATATATATATGATATTTATATAATATATATGACATTCTATAATATACATTATATTTGTATACATGGGAGCGAAGAGAAAGAGAGAAAGAGAGAGAGAGAAAGAAAGAAAGAAAGAAAGAAAGAAAGAAAGAAAGAAAGAAAGAAATAGAGAGAAATGTATACAATGGGAATCCACATCATGTCGGTTAATAGTTCACTCTTGATCATCAGTCCAGATGTTAAGGTCTTTTCCTCTACTAAATCATTCCAGCATCACCTGTCCAGATGCTGCGTTGTACTCTAGCCCAATATTGAACGTGTATTTAGCCTTGCTCCATATTTTATTCCTCTGTTATAATTAATTGATTCGTATCACAAGACCAGATGAAACAGCTACCAACTTCAACGCCAACAACAAAACACATCATCGCCACCACCATCATCATCATCATCACCATCATCATTATCAATAATAAATAAATAAGACTGCCATTGATTATGATGAGTCATTTCTGTAGCTCTCATATCCAGTATTGTCCATTCACATTTCTTCCTTCATCATGTACTTTTATCACCCAACACTTTCTCTCTTGTCCGCTCTACCTACTCCCTCCGTTTGTCTCTGTCCCTGTCTATCTAGCTGACATACATACTCTGTCTATCTCCCCCTTTCTCTCTCTCTCTCTCTCTCTCTCTCTCTCTCTCTCTCTTCCTCTCTCTCTCTCTCTCTCTCTCACACACACACACACACACACACACACTTTCCCCTTTTACTCTCTAGTTCTTTCTAGTTCCATCATTTTCCATTTCAATCTGTCTAATTTCCTCAAAGCAAATTTGTTCTCTGTCTGTGGTTCTTTGTCGATACTAGAAGCAGACAGTAAAAAACTGACTGTACGGTTCTAGTTAAATCGCTGCAACTCAACGACATGTTTTCCTCGAACCATTACTTAATTCGCTATCACTGTGTGATTTAACGATCGATCTTCTACGTAGTTAGTTGCTTGGTATGCTCGAAATAGCAACCCTTATAATCTTGAAAAGAAAAAGAAAGAAAATGAAAGCTATTTTTCGATGACACACTCTGAGGTGTACCGCCAATTATAAAGATGAAATGCTTATGAATAGAATATGTTCAATATATTTACTCATTGAGCGTTCATTCAGGAAAAATAAGAGCAACAGTATTGTGAGTTACAACTAATTCCTTGTCGCCTGATATTGTTATAGTCTAAATTAATAATGGTTTAAATGTTGGCAGAAGGCCAGCATTATGGAGGACAGGGTAAGTTGATTACATCAACCCCAGTACTCAACTGGTACATATATAATCAACTCCGAGAGGATAAAAGGCAATGTCGATCCCGGTGGTATTTGATCTCAGAATGTACAATCAGAAGAAATACTGTTAAGTTCTTTTTCCGGAGCAGTAATTATTCTGCCAGCTCACCGCCCTAGCTTGAAATATTAATAATAGTAGTTACTAATGTAGGCACAAGGCCAGTAATTTTGAGTGGAGAGAATTAGTCGATCTAGTCGATCGTTCCAAAAGGATGGAACGAAAAGTTGATTTCGGCAAGAATCGAACTCAGAATATATAGCTTCTGACCGAACACTAAAGAGTCTGAGGCGCTAACTATTCGACGTATTCACCACCTCGAATAGTTGTTTGAAATTTAGGCAAAAGACTAGAAATTATAAGAAGAGGAGGATTAGTCGATTACATCAACTCCCAGTTGGATGAAGATTAAAGCTGACTTCGGTAAGATTTGAGCTCAGAACGTAAATTACTTGAAGAAATACCGTAAGGAAGTTTGGCCTTTCTTTTTTACGATTCTACAAACTCACCATCCTTGATGATGAGTTCTACCATAAGCATATTCAGTACACATATTCAGTGGTGGGGAAAAATCAATTAAATCGACTCCAGTACTTGTCAAATATTTATTTGATTCACCTTGAAAGGACTAAAGTAAAATGGATGCCTGTGGGATTTGAACTCAAAGCATAAAGAGAACGTAACTGAATAACGTAGAACATGTTATACAGCGTTCGACCGATTCTGCCAGAATAGTAACAACAGTATGTGCGTGTGTGTGTGTGTGTGTGTGTGTGTGTGTGTGTATGTGCGTGTGCGTGCGTGCGTGCGATGAATTCCCAACTGCGAGCCTGTCTCTTCCCACTTCTTCATTATATATACATATAAATATATGTCTGGCTCTTTATTGTCATGTCTGTTCCCGCAGAAACTCATGCGCTTCTTCGTGATTCGTTACACACACGCATGCGCACATGCGTATGCGTGTCAGTATGTGGTTGTAGAGTGAGGATGTCAGAGTAAGTTAGATAATAAGACAAAAACTTATACATGTATGCATGCTTACACACATATCTAGATATCTATAGATCTTTTCGTACAATCTATGTAGCCATCATTCTTTGCACATATATCATTCAGTGTACTTTTATAATTATCTATTCAAGACCATTTCGGTTGATAAATGGTCCACATGGCAGCTCTCCTTAATCAGACGTATGGCACGAAGGTAGCGAATCAAACATGTTACTGCAATTCACAGGTCCAGTACACCCGCATTTACAAAAGTAATAAATCTAGCGTTTCAGGTTTGACCATCGTTATAAACAACTATGACAATGTTATATTTATCAAGGACTTGATGTCCTGAAGATCTAGAATCTAGAACATTCTTGACGCCATTTTACTTCATTCTTCTCTTTACATTTTTATTATGTATGTATCTAATCTGAGATAAAATTAATGATTAGATTCAACACATAGGAAGATAATACCCAATTTGCCAAGCCTACTAGGTAGCTACCATAGTTACATATAGTCGCCGTCCAATTCAATGTTCCCTTCAATTGTACAATGACATTGAACCTTCTATGAGGAAGAAACAGTTCTGGCTTTGCCACGGACTTAGGGGCTAATCGATAACACTAACAAAGCAACGCAAAAGCTCCTTCATGGTTGGAAGAAACAGCTACCACTCTATAAACTTTGAACACTACTGTTTTTGGATAAGACCCAAACCAATAATATTTTCAATCCGATGTATAAATTTATGAAATGTCATTAGAGCATACACTGAAAATATATCGTAAAGTCTCTGCCCCTACTTTATTTCTTTCTGCTGTCTAATATAGTATTTGTTGTATGGTATGATCATAAACAAACTGCCATTTTCAGCGTACAGTCTAGCTGTTCACTTCAGTATAGCACATTGGCATTGTATTCTCTATGTTTCTGCTATTAAAATTTCACCCCTCTCCTTTCGATGTTCCTATACATAAAATACATGTATACAAACATAATACATATCTTCATATACACTGCCACATAGACGCACTTTTGAACAATATAGTTGTGTGCATCTGTATACAGTACAAAGCACACGTATATAGACAATATTTATACGTGCAAATACACAAAAGCAATACACACACACACACACACACACACACACACACACACACACACACACATATATATATACAGACACTGTTACATACAAATACATACACATCTAAAATAGACACACACACACATGTGCTTGTGCGTGCGTGTGAAGCAGAATGCAACCGTGTGTGTACACATGTGTGTTTGTGAATAAGTGAGTAAATGTGCGTATAAACATAGAATGTTTTACATTCTCATACATACATTTTCATGTATTCTCTTATCCAGCTCGTATTGAAGTCTGCAACGCACAAACCTAAGTGGAGCGCTGGTCTTAGAATTTATATCCACCATTAGATCCTGATATTTATCGATATGCCTCCGGGGCATTACAGTGCACAGGCATTCGCCGAATACCGCTATGTTCACGCATACACAATGTGACGTATGCATGCGCATCAATACACACACACATTCACAATTGCATACATGCTGCTCCCTCTCTTTCTCTGTATAATATCTATGTGTACGTAGGTACGTTACGTACATACATATATATGTATATAAGTACTTGCATATATATGTGTGTGTCTATGTGTGTGTGTACGTATGTATGTTTACATTGGAATACAGAATTATAAGGATCAATAGTGTATAAGGAAGACGAGATATAAGAGGGGGAAGAGACGATAAAATAGTGTGCACGTTATTTACATTTGGTTCTGATTCTATTTTAATTACATGGATACTTCAAGATCTCAGTCATCCCTGTACTCAATCAAGAAATAGTGACATACATTTACGAACACGAACGCACGCACTTACTCTTTCAAATGCGTACAAATACGCACATACATACATGCAAATATATGTATGTGTATTCATCTCTATAGATATACACACACACATATATACAAACATACATGCGTACATACATACATACATACATACATACACACATACACAGATATATATATATATATATATATATATATATGTGTGTGTGTGTGTGTGTGTGTGTGTGTGTGTGTGTGTGTATGTATATATATATATAATGTATATGGCTATGTGAATATATGAGTACACACATACACATATAAACATATACGTATAAATGCATGCACACACACATGTAAATACATACATAGATATGCAGATTCATATGTATATAAATGTGTACACATATATTTACATAAACGTACATGCATACGCATACATAAATGCAGATATATATATATATATATATATATATATTCACATGCACGTCTAAAAACATACACTCACACATACATATACATATAAACACACTTACACTATTTTACAATGTATAGCAGACAGTTCTTGCGAATGATCTCAGTCGCAACACAGCAGATTTTCTAAGATTTTGCTCGCTCGTTGCTCAACTCTTTTCCACGGCACACCAAGGTCGATATTCTCTTCCCGCTCTTTCTCTCACACGCACACACTTGCACACATGCGTACATACACTCACTCACACTGAGTCGGCTAATGGGTATCAGGATCAGAAATTACTATTGTTATTAACTTTATAGTCAAGGTGGTGAGCGGGACAAATCGTTAAGCAAGCCGGACAACATGTATTTCGTCCGTCTGCACGTTCTGTGTTCAATTTCCGGCAAAGTCACCTTTGCCTTTCACTCTTCCGGAGTCGATGTAATAAGTACCAGTTGAGCACTGGGGTCGATGTAATTGACTTACTTCTTCCTCCAAACTTGCTCGACTCGTACCAAAATTTGAAACCAATACTACCGTAGTAGTTTCAGAAAAAGCACTATTTACATACTTTCATTGCCGGATATTCTTATTGTCTCCGTTACGAGGTCCTTAAATTTGTGTATTTTCGCCATTTCATTTATTTATTGATACACACACACACACACACACACACACACACACACACACACACACACACACACACACACACACACACACACACACACACACACATATATATATATATATATATTATAGTGTGTTGGGACGACTGATAGTTCAGTTGACGGGCACTTTTACTCAAAGAGTCCTTCACAACTTTATCTAAGCGATTCACCTTAATCTCTGTCTGTGTGGAATAGAATAGCCCAAAGTGTGCTTGTTTTACCATTCCCACAGGCTTTCATTTTTGATTTTTATCAGCATCAGCATCAGCATCACCACTTTTCTGTTGGTACACCACCAGGAGCTTGAGTGTACCTTTCCGTTATGAGTTTCAACCACACCCACGACATTTAACAGAATATGAAACAAAATTAAACTCTTCTAGAAATTTGAGGTTATAAGTCAGTTATGAATGTGCGTGTGTGTGTAAGTGTGTAATTGTGTGTGTGTGTGTGCGCGCGCACAGACAATATCAATACTTACGAATCGAAATGTATATTTATAAATTTGTATTGATAAATCTTCTTTTTGGCAATAATCAATATATCTTGTAGAATAAATTTCTTATAATAAATTTTCCCTTTTATTGCACTTTGTAATTGTTATACGGAAGCATAAACTTATCATATATACACACAGTTCACTTTCTCTCTCTCTCTCTCTCTTTCTCTCTCTCTCTCTTTCTCTCTCTCTCTCTCTTTCTCTCTCTCTCTTTCACACACACACGAACGCACATACACACACTTACATACATACACTCATATATA
>NC_068981.1:28417824-28427090 GCF_001194135.2 Octopus bimaculoides
TATATATATATATATATATATATATATATTTATATATAAATATACATATTTATATATATTATGTGCTACCATTAATCCAGTCACGTTTTTTACCTCTCTCCGTTTTTTTCTTTTCCTCTCCCCATCTGTTTTCTCTTTTCATTTCTTTCTGTAAAAGAGAGTATGCTTGAAACGTCAATGATTTCACTTTTCCTGAGTGATAAACTAATACACCTTGCTTGTATTAGTATTCCTCACCTGTTTCTGTCATGTTTTTTTTCTTCTTTTGTACAATTTCGAACTAAATATGTGTGTGAGTGCACGTGTGTGCGTGCGTGCATGTGTGTCTTTATGCAAACATCTGTGGCATGTTGTGCTGGTTGTCATAATTTGTATCACCACGCTAGCTCTAATCCACCACTTTGGTTAATTTGACTCTAATTTCATTTAGGTTTTGCATCCGAGTGCTTATTATTAGATATGAGGAAAAATTATGACTAGATCATATCATGATACGGTAACAACAGAATTACTATAAATAAATGCAACAAATTCGGTAGTAATATTGCGCTGGCCCTGAAAACAGTCGTACAAGCAGACAGCCACAAACATATTCACACTCGCTCACACATACGTACAACACCAGCATATATTTATATATCGGGGAAGAGAGATACGTGAAAGGATAACTGCAAATTGGCAAAAAAGTTGTAAATAGTCGCGACTAAGTACTTAAGATATATTTCAAGAAGAACGATGCTCTTCTATCGCGAAATGTGTTTGAAGATTTAAGTAGTTATATAAAAACGAATAAATCGTAACATTTGGACAAATATCTTAACTGAGGTGGAGAAGTAACAGAAAAAATCTTCAGTGGAAAAGTACAAATGAAAATTGCTTATGCTCACGCCCTCTCTCAAAAAAAATCCTATATTATTCTCATTATTCTAGTAGCTTCAGAAAAAGACACCTTTTACTTATTTGCATTATCAACATGTATTTCTGTACACACACACATATATTTATATATATATATATATATATATATATATATATGCGTGCACACATATATACATGCATACGCATATATAAATACCACATACACGTACACATATGTATTTGTTAATTCTTGCATATATGTATGTTTGTATGTATATATATACAGAGATGCTTCATCTTAGTTGGTGAAATGAAGACATGTTAACATACAAGCATACAAATGCGCGCGCGTGTGTGTGTGTGTGTGAGAGAGAGAGAGCAAGCGTGTATGTATTTGTTAGAAGAATGATAAAACACAGAGAAAGAAGGAACTTGAATGAAACATTGACCTGTATACCTTTACAAGGAACCCTCCACTACCACTGCGGCTGCTACAACTAATGCTGGAGAAATGCTCACCATGCAACAATTACCCAATGCACATTGTTAGATGAACAATAACATCTGAGAATTAGAAGAGGAAGAAAAAAATGAACAGAAGAATATAGAAAACTATGTAAAAAAAAAACAAACATATATATATACGACTGTATGAAAGAGACAATATGCGAGTGTGGGAATATGTAAAAGAGAAAAAGATGGAATATACATGAACAGATTCGTATAGAATAAAAGAGAAATGTGTGGTTAAAAGTAGAGATGAAGATGTGTTGAAGAACGTCTTGTAAATAGATCGAATGTTATATTGTGTAAGAACTGGTTCACAGAGTCAGACTCGGATATAATAGAACAAATAAATAAATAAATAAGTAAATGGAATAGCAAAAATGAGAAAAAAAATTATTGCTGGAATAGGGAATGCTTTTCGAGGTAAATACAGAAAATGTCTAAATGGATAAACGATAGAAAGATTGATAGATAGATAGATGGAAAGGTGTATATCTATAAATATATAGATAAGTAATAGATAACATGAGTGTGTGTATAATATATATCGTATATATATATATATATATATATATATATCATTTTATTTTATTTTCATTTTATCTAGTTTCAGCTCATGAGCTGTGGCCATGCTGGGGCACCGCCATTTGGTGTTGCTACACAATTTTACTTCACAAATTTTGCTTCAGGAATTGACATTTGGTGCATGAGAGAGTTTGATGCAGCTGCTCTCATTTGCACCTCCTGCCTATATATGTATGTATGTATGTATGTATGTATGTATGTATGTATGTATGTATGCATGAAAAATGCCTTGTAAATAGACGGCAGATAAAAATACGTATACTGAGTGTACAACACAACTGGACGAGATATAGACACAGAAGGTCCCTAATTCTTCATCAGTTATCAACTGAATAGTAAGACTCAGTCTCGCACCATTAAAGATATATATATATATATTTGTGTGTGTGTGTGTGTATGTGTGTGTGTGTAAGTATGTATGTATATTCATGTGTGTGTGCGTTTATGTTCAGATAGATGGGTAGAACGACTACACCAAGGGTATCACAATTCCTATGAAGAATTACAAGTAATTTGAGAATTAAGGATGTCATAATCAATTCAAAACTGAACATATCCATTATCAAAAATTGCAAGAAGCGTTTGGCTACAAGCACTATACTAATCTGAGCGTGTCGCAACCCACTTGTCATGCGTTTGGGCAAAATATATACTATCGTTACCAATTTTCTCTTGATAAATGGATTTTAACCCCAGAAGTTCGTAATATAAAGTAAATTGGACTGCTAGGTTGCTTCTGCCTTCATTTCTAGTTAGCACTGCACTGCCTTCTAAAACAATTTTAGCACACGTCAAGTTTGTATGTGTGAATGCATGCATGTACAGTACACCTTTTTGTTATGAACGACAGATGCAACGTTTTGCAGAACAACCTGCACAGGTGGTTCTTTTTGTGGTGATTGAATTAGTGTGATGTACATTAGTTCCCTTCCTCCATCAGATAAACATTATCTATACAGGTGCACGGTGTGCAACACATCATATGTCGATTTGATCGCAGAGCATTGTGAAATGTCCTATTTTCCTTTACAAATAGAACGCACTGCCCGGCTCGGGGAATCTAACCCAACCCAATCTTGCAATCATGAATCCGACATCCTAACCACAAAGCCACACGCCTCCACGTACACACACACACACACACACACACACACACACACACACACACACACACACACACACACACAAACACACACAAATTAATATATATCACATTTTAAGGCGGCGAGCTGGCACAGTCATTACCTTGCCGAGCATAATGCTTAGCGGATTTTCGCCCGTCTGTACGTTCTCAATTCAAATTCTACCGAGGTCGACTTTTCCTTTCCTCCTTACAGGGTCGAAAAAGTAAGTACCAGTTGAGCATCGTGGCCAATGTAACCGACTTAGTCCCTCTCCTGGAATTGCTAGCCTTGTGCTAAAATTTGAAATCTCTCTCTCTCTATATAAAATATATATCAGTTTGGATAATTTCGGTTAGATATCAGAAATGGTGGAGAATCACCGTAAATATATACCTTAATGTATTTAGTGTAGTCTCTCTTCGATGTTCCGTGATTTAAATGCCATTTGAACAAACGCTGCATTTTTATAAGTGATATTGTTGAATATTTATAAGCGAAATTCAATGAATTATCGATAAAATCGTTTATAAGCGACATTATTTAATATCTTCAAGTGATATCATTAAATATCGATAAAATAAGTACGAGCGATATTATCAAACATAAAAAGTGCTACAATATTAGATATCGATTAGACAGGTAAAATATCGAGTGATTAAATATATTAAGATTTACATTTCTGTTTAAATGATTTGCAGGCTTTTTGTTACATATCTGCTCAGTCCATTTAATTCTAGAAGCCTGATGCTTGTTTCTACACGCTTCTCATGTGTTGGTTCCTTAGATTTTGGTGAGCTGGCAGAATTGTTAGCACGTCGGACAAAAATGCCTTGCAGCATTCATGGCGCAGGAGTGGCTGTGTGGTAAGTAGCTTGCTTACCAACCACATGGTTCCGGGTTCAGTCCCACTGCGTGGCACCTTGGGCAAGTGTCTTCTACTATAGCTTCGGGCCGACCAAAGCCTTGTGAGTGGATTTGGTAGACGGAAACTGAAAGAAGCCTGTCGTATATATGTATATATACATGTATGTGTGTGTATATGTTTGTGTGTCTGTGTTTGTCCCTCCCCCCAACATCGCTTGACAACCGATGGTGGTGCGTTTACGTCCCCGTAATTTAACGGTTCGGCGAAAGAGACGGGTAGAATAAGTACTAGGCTTCCAAAGAATAAATCCTGGGGTCGATTTGCTCGACTAAAGGCAGTGCTCCAGCATTGCTGCAGTCAAAAGACTGAAACAAGTAATAGGTTCAAATTCTGCCAAAGCGACTTTGTCTTTCATCCTTTCGTTGTCGACAAAAAAAAGTACCAGTTAAATACTGGGGTCTATGTAATCGACTTACTCCCTATCGTCAAAATTGCTGGCCTTTTACCAAAATCAGAATGATTTCTGGTGTGTGTTCTTTTTATACGCCCAGTGACAGGCTGTGTTTTTTTTTATGCTTACGCTTAGGTTAGTCCGGATGAAGCAGATCTTTTATCATGGTCATTCTTTTATTCAAACAAGCCTATGATCGCACATCGAATTCGGTGATGATCCCCCATTAATTGCTGATCCTTCCTTGAATGAATACATATACCACGGCACGGCTGGAATGTGCAATTTCTCAGTTGGAGAGGTTGGGTATTAATTCTGCACACAAACCTCTGGTTTTCTCTTGATGATATCCAATGTGTCTGTTCCCCGCAAGTGAGAACATAAAAGATGGCAGCGAGGCTTTGCGTTCGTGTGGGGTTGATATTACTTCTCCTCCAAGCAGTCTTCAGTTGCTTTGGAACTGTTTCCCCCCACCCCACCCCTCAAAACAGACATAATGTCTACTGGTACAATTTAGCCAGACTTATTCAGCATTATATCACTAACATACAGTTTATTTGTGATATACGCATTTTCCATTGAATTTTTTTCTTCTTCTTAATTAAAGAAATTTTAACTATGCTTAATTGACTTTGCAAAAGAGCAATTTTTGAAAACGATTATTTAACTCACCTTCATCCGCCCCAGCTCTATATTCTAGAGGAGAAAAAGCAGTTAAACGCAGGAATGGAAGACACTAGAATAGATAATACTAGTCATTCTATTTTTGTTCTGCGTTCCGGTATGTTAAGGCCAATTGCTGAAACACTGTCAGTCATATAAATATTGATTTATTATGTCAAAACCAAAGTAACTAAAGTGTGAGTTTCCCTCTCACTAACACACAAATAGAGTGAGAGATAGATAGATAGATAGATAGATAGATAGATAGATAGATAGATAGATAGATAGATAGATAGAAAGCATACATTTTGCTTGCTTTGTCTTGGAAATGAAGAAAAAAATATATATAGATAGATAGAGATACTATTCATATTTATGAATGGACTAACACATTGGCATATTATGAATATATGTGTATTATGTGTGTGTGCGAGTGTGTGTGTGTGTATGTGTGTGTGTGTGTGTATTGGCACAACTATACGTGATACATACACATATGTATACATCTATATATTTCCCTGTGTGTGTATTTTGATCGTGTGTTGTGTGAATGTTTTGATACTTTATATGTGTGAATACGTGTGTCCATGCGCTGGCTGGTTTGTATACAAAAATATATCTATATTTACGCACGGTTGACCATGGCAAAGAGAAACAGACATCCAGCTGTTGTGTAAAGACCTATATGCTTTCTCTCTCTTTTTCATTTCACCTTTATTCATACACGCACACTCTGCTTTTCTCCGTCACTTGTCCATCTCTCCCTCGCTTTCCTCCATACTATTTCCCCACTTTTTTCACGCCCCACCACATCATTCTGGTCATTTTTATTTATTTATATATTTATTTATTTTTGCATCAACAATAAACCATAACTGACAAAAAGGCATTTTATTTTGTCATTCACTGTTGTCGCGAAAGAAACCTTTCACACCAACAAAACCATCATAAAAAAAAACAACTAAAAACAACAAAAAAATCCTACAGAAATATAAAGCAAAACAAAGAACACTTGCTATGCTTTAGTTTGGTCTTCTAATACCTTTTTGTTTTTTCCTTTTTGTGTTTATTTCATATGATTTTTTTCGTCGTTTTTGTTATTGTTGTTATCTGTTGTTTGATTTCATCTGTTGCGGAACTTCAAAGACACATCAGAGTTAGTTACCTATGTAAACAACCATGTAAAAGATTATATCAGATTTGTATCACATTTCTTGGTGTCTTTCCTTCTTTCTTCTTTGGTAATGAACTATTCAGTCAGCTTTTGAACTAACCTCACACACACACACGCACACACGCGCGCGCGCGTTCACTGATAGGTGGCAGATTCGCTAAAGCGTCAGATCTTGAGCCATTTACAAATGTCCCTTTAGGCTCATAGTTCAAATCTCGGCTAAGTTGACTTTGTTATTTTTACTTAAATCGTGGACGAGTACTAAAGTACTGGAGACTTGTTTTGCAAGATTCCTGATGTGAAATCATGTATTGAAACAGATATTATATTTCGGGATGGTCATTGGCAAGAAGAAGAAAATGACCATCACGAAATATAACTTTTAAACTAGGTTCTTAATCATGGCCGCGAAGTGAAAAACTAGTGCAATTTCTAAATCTCTTATATTAAATTTTCCTTCTTTCTGTTGTGTTGACGCCCCCAGACGAAGAAGTAGGATCTCCCAAGACATATAAATGGAGGTAGTCTGGCCGTGGTAAGAATGTTGAGCAGCAGTCGAGTAGCAGTTGTGTAGCGGTTGAATAGAGATAGCAGTAACTTTGAGACATAACAGTCGCGACGAAGATTCGCAGCTCACACAACCACTATGTAGTACTGCGATATAACATTCTTACGACCCCTACACACACACACCCACACACACACACACACACACATATATATATATATATATATATACGACGGGCTTCTTTCAGTTTCCATTTACTAAATCCACTCACATCGGCCCGATGCTAAAGCTGGAGACACTTGCTCAAGGTACTATGCAGTCAGACTGAACCCGGAAGTATGTGGTTGGGAAGCAAGCTTCTTACCACACAACCGCTTACAGATTTTAGCTAAGTTAGTGCACGTCTGTTTTGCAATCACTTCCGGTTGTTTTCTGCTTCAAGTTTCCTCTATGACAGTAGACTGTTCCAAGCGTGACAATCATGCTTATAAACTATTGATGAATCGACTATCAATATCGAAGATGGGTGTTCAGATTTTGGAGCAAACTGTCCTACATGCTCGTTGAATGAAATTATATACCGTTGGGTATTTATTTCAAAGACATTCTTTCTTTTCTTTTATTCTTTTATTTGTTTCAGTCATTTGACTGCGGCCATGCTGGAGCACCGCCTTTAGTCGAGCAAATCGACCCTAGGACTTATTCTTTGTAAGCCTAGTAATTATTGTATCGGTCTCTCTTGTCGAACCGCTCGGTGATGGGGACGTAAACACACCAGCATCGGTTGTCAAGCGATGTAGGGGGGACAAACACGGACACACAAACACATACATACATACATACATACATACACACACACACACATACACATATATATATATTTACGACGGGTTTCTTTCAGTTTCCGTCTACCAAATCCACTTACAAGGCTTTGGTTGGCCCGAGACTATAATAGAAGACACTTGCCCAAGGTGCTACGCAATGGGACCGAAACCGGAACCATGGGATTGGTTAGCAAACTACTTACCACACAGCCACTCCTGTGTATCTTTTGCATAATTTTCAGGCTGAATATGTGTCACAGAAAATGTAATGGAAGGTCGGGCCTTTTGAATCACAAGCGTGACTTACATGATGGGTGTTATGAAGATCATTTCATTGTTTTGCACAGTTTCGTATTATTCTCGAGATATGACTTAGTGTGGGGTGACGGGAAATTTGGATGCTATCACTAGCCTTTCGCGGTTTTACGTAGATGCTTCCTCACTGTCGTGCACTGGAGTTGAACTGATTTAATAAACTAAAACATTTTCAATACACACTTGTAAATTTGTTACAACCGTGTGTTGTATGTGTGCGTGTGTATTTGTGTGTATGTGTGTGTGCATGTGCGTGCGTATGCGTTATTTGTTCAACGATTCATACACATACATTTTATATACCATTGCACGCACAAAGCCTTGGGCGCAAGATTAATATTTAATGAAGGTTGGAAATAATTTTGTTTTAATAATTAATCAATTATAAAAATGATAATAATAAACAATGAAATACACGAGGTATGTTTACCAATAACCCAATGTGTGATTTATATGTGCGTGTGCGAAAGTATATGTGTATGTATGCGGTTATATCATGTGTGTGTGTGTGTGTGTGTGTGTGTGTGTGTAATATTTGAAAGGCAGATCTTGGCTTTGTCGCACACTAGTTAGTGTCTATGTATACATATAGAGAATAAAAGCATACATAAACAACCATATACGCATCTGCAAATCACTGTGTGTGTGTGTCTGTGTGTCTGTGTGTCTATGTGTCTGTGTGTCTGTGTGTCTGTGTGTCTGTGTGTCTCTGTATGTGTAGGCTTGAACGTGTATTCACGTGTTATTATATTTTATTTCATACCTTTAAAAGCCCGTTTTAAGTCCGTGTTCCGACAGTATCTTGTTACCAGAGGTCTCTACAGCTACCATCACTCATATTGTCACGTATCTTTTCATGTTGGAAATTCTAACGTACCCCCTCGGTGACAGCCCCTCTCACAATCACTAGGTCTCAACCGCCGTAAATACTCTGGCTGACCTCTATGCCTGACCCGACAGTCAGCACCAACATAAGAAAACTGTTACTATTACCGCCACCCGCGTACATAAACACACCTTATTACCTTCAACACCGTCTAACAACTCTATGTATAATTACTTACCTCCAGGTACTTGTTAACGTTTCCAAATACAATAAACAAAAGATCACAAAAATAATAAAGGAAAACAAGGCTATATGATCCAGGATAGTGTTATATGTCTATATGCATGTGTATGTGTATGTGTGTGTGTATGTGTGTGTATGTATGTGTGTATACATCTAAATATATACCCTCGCATATATGCGAGTATGCATATATATATATATATATGTATATATATATACATATGCATATATACATACATATATATATATACGCATAATACATATATAGATACACACATACACACATATAGATACATATATATATATATATATATATATATATA
>NC_068981.1:28427889-28428702 GCF_001194135.2 Octopus bimaculoides
ATATATATATATATATATATATATATATATATATATATATATACGTGTGCGTATACTCTCTTACACTTTTACTCGGTCATATGAATTGTTATATAAACCCAACGAACAAAGCAAAACACAAAAGGGAAAAGAACATCCGGGTGATGAAATCACAGTTATCATTATTACAGTCAGATTCAAAGAAATGAATATAGTTAAGGGGTATGACGTTTCGGACTTCCTCCTTCCTCATATAGATTTTAATGTTGGAAGCGATTCGAAGCCAGTTGCAGAATGGAGAGGAAGAAAAAAATATTAGAATGCAACTCTGGCGAAAAACTTTCGTGAAAATTGTGTATATACTGTCTGCAATATAAGTATATATATACATACTATATATATTCGTGCCCAGATATTGAGTTCTTTATTCCATATTTCCTAATTCCACGCTGAATATGTGCGCGAATAAATGTACGTGGAAGAGTGTTTTCGTTCGTGTTTCTGAGTGTGCGTATGTGTGTACAATATAACGCTCGTTAAACATTTTGCGAGTATATGGAGACCTGTAAAATATAGACATAAAATCATAAATTAACATTGAAATAAACAAACAAATATATGTATAAAACTAAGATAATTTTTAATATGTAAATCGAATGTCTGTAAGTCTTAATATCAGCCTATCTGTATATATTTATGGTTACAGTTCGCTCTTGTGTTTCAGCGTGGATGCATATCTCAGTTATCTTGTTTATGTTCTGTGTATGCATACATACATACGCACGTGTGTGCGCTTGTGCATATATATATGTATATGTGCATATATATATATAT
>NC_068981.1:28435381-28438756 GCF_001194135.2 Octopus bimaculoides
ATATAAATTGTAAATCCCCAAAATAACAACAAAACTACAAAGGATTCCGCGGTACACGTGTTTCAAGCTCCATGTGTGTATAATTTACAATGTAAAGCTATCCTCAGCCGCAAAATTATTTCTCTCCCAGGACGTTATACCTCCTCGGCGTTGAAGTAGGAAGAAAGGTGTGATGTAAGAGGTGAAGATCCTTTCGGTATTCTGTATAGTACTATACCTCGTATAATTCTGCACCCACATGTGTGTCTCTTCTTTTCAATCATATTTTTAATAAGAAATTGAGGCACGTTGTCCACGAATTGTTTGGTTTAGCTTTCTTCAATATGATGGATTCAGTATAGAATATTTATTTCCCTCAAACATATCTTTAATCCAATATTTCCTCGCTATTATTTATAGATTTATCTACTTTGAGTTTAGCCGTTAAAAACGAATTATATTTATTTTTCTCAACTGGTTAATTTTAAGTTTCCCTCAAATTCTCTCTTATTTTCATTCACTCTCTCTCCCTTTTTACCTCGCTATTAAATTTTCCAAGAGTCTCATTTTCCATCACTTTGTTTTCATTTTTAATATTTATTTGTTATTATTTTTGCTTTGTTTACATACCTATTTTTTTCTGTCTGTCTCTCGCTAGGTTCAGATATTGATGATGACGTCGATCTGGATAGCAGTTTAGACAACACAGGCAACGTATCAGACAGAGATTTCAGCATGGATGGAGATAACAGTCGGGATAGTAAAGAAAATGTCGGTCCGCCTTGCCTAGGTAATAACAGTATTATGAACAATACCTGCAACACTAACAGCAATTCGTCGATGGCGCCCAATTCCGTTTCGTCCAACATTGGCAGCCCAGACGATGTGAAAGACGATACAATTATTAACTTTTCAAACAGTGTTGATAGTCTTTCAAATTCGGGGACATTACCCATAAACAAAAATAACAACAGCAATGCTAATGGGACCACGAACATTATTACTAATAACATCACGAACAAAAACAATAACACAGTCAAGGACAACAGCAAAGACTCTACGAACATTTCAGCAGATCACTCCGAAAGCAACATGGGTGCTAAACGACGGGGACCACGTACGACCATCAAAGCGAAACAATTAGAAACACTAAAAGCGGCTTTCGCTGCCACCCCTAAGCCAACACGGCATATAAGGGAACAACTGGCACAAGAAACGGGGTTGAACATGCGTGTTATTCAGGTGAGGAACATTTATTTTATTAAACATGTATTGGCAACATTTCTGTTTTTTAGGTTCGACCAAGAAACAAAGTTTGCTTCTGTAAGTGTGAACAAAACATTGTCGAGTAAATCGACTCATTTGGTATATTACAGGTATTTTATATGATGTATGACATGAGAAGGAACAGAATTTAGATTGTGATTAATTCTCATGACGGGATAAAACTACAAATGTGATCTGTCTTTCCAAAATTTGCCTTCACCCACACCTCTACACCTGTGAGAACGAAGCTAGGAGAATAAAGCCATGGGTAGTTTTAAGTTTGTTGGTGAATTGGTACAATTGTCAGTCCATGGGAGGAAAATGGCTTGCGACATTTTGATCCAGTTTTTATGTTCTGAGTTCAAATCTAGTCAGAGTGAGCTTTGCATTTCGAGATAGATAAAACGAGGTACCAGCTACATGCTAAGGTCGGTGATGGTAGTAACTAATCCTCTTGCTTCGAAATTACTGGATTCCTGTAGTTCAGTAAAAAACAACAGTAAGTAATTGTTCCAAATTTTGTCAAAGTGCTAGTAAGTTTGGAGGAGGGGGAGTCAATTGCATCAGGCCTAATCCTTGACTGTTACTTTATTTTATCAACCTCGATGGGATCAAAGACAAAGTTGACCTCGGCAGGATTTGAATTCATGAGTCGGAAGAACTGCCACTAGATAATGATTATCACAATATCGTGCGACTTCAAATTGAGCTGAGGTCCAATTTACTTGTTTTTCATCGCCCATAAAGTACTAAACTCGTGCTGGAATAATTCCAGTTATATACTTACTACTTCTTCTTGGTCATTTTGATTAAGTTAGAAATCAAGAACCTTGCATTACTTTACGTCCTGAGCTAAATTTTATTTCTAATATAAACCCTGAGCTGCATTCATCCAGGGTCGATAAAATAAGAACCACTGAATTACGCATACTTGATACATATTATATGTACACCAGAGATATTAGATGAATATGTCTGATATTAGAACTCAAAATTCAAATTATATATAAAGATAAACGTTATATATTTAAGTGTTCAATCAATTCTATCAGCTCACTATGATTATAGACGTAAGAATTAAATATTTGTGGTCATATGTATAGAGTTTTTAAGAGCAGAATACACTATCTTATATGCAGTATTCATGATGATACGCGCTTAATAAATATTACATCCACAAATTCCTAAGTATGGTCTTGTTTCAGTTCAAATCTTGCAAGAGTCGATTAATATTTCATAATTTTGGAGCTTCCAAATGTTAAGTGTCAATACAATATCAATTTTGTGTCAAACCACCAATTCCAAAAGTTTTCAAAAAATAAGAGTTTCATGCTTTAACACACAAATACATCCACACATGGACTTCAGTACGTGTTATTCTATATATGTCTGAAGATATATGCGTACGCAAGCACACACACACACACTCTCATACAAATATGTATCCAAAACATAATAAACGTAAGTACGTATAAAGACATGGCTACTTAAATTTTATGTACTTGCTGATAACTACGGAGCTATATTATGTGTATAAATGCCTACATAATAAACACAAAGTTTTATACATAAACGGGCGTATATACATACCCATTTGTTTTTATAAATGTATGTGTTTGTAGTTTCGGTGTGTTTCGGTTTGGCCAGTGGTATGTATTTGAGTAACACAAAGACAAATGTATCAAACACCATGCAAAATTAATTCTCGATTTATTAAAATTATCGCTCGTCAGTCGAGACTAACCTCATATGAGAAGGGGAGAAAATATCGAAAATAAGAACTTCTCCAAAACTGACATGTCGTTAAAAAATGGGATAGAGGATAAGTGTGGATTTCTGTTTCTACCTTGATAGGCGTTCTCATGTAAGTATGCTCGCGTTTGTGCGCGCACGCGTGAATATGTGAATATGTAAATAGATGTTTGTATATAAGTAAATCTACGTGTGTGTATACACACACACACACACACACACACACACACGCTCACACACATAGATATTGTTTCCTTCACATTTTAAAAACAAACATATATATAGCCCTACAATACCTATTGAATTCTTTTAAAACCGTTTGTTGGTTTTAGTCATTAAGGAAACATTAACATATGTATATATATATATATATATATA
>NC_068981.1:28438997-28443946 GCF_001194135.2 Octopus bimaculoides
ATATATATATATATATAAATAGATAGATAGATAGATAGATAGATAGATAGATAGATAGATAGATAGATAGATAGATAGATAGATAGATATCTCTATGTATATGTACACACACACACACAATCACACATTCATAAGCGAATATACACATACATGTTAGCTACCGGGTTCTGGATATCATAGGTGCAGAAGTTCCATTAAACACCAGGGGACTATTTTATGAAAGAAATAAGATATGAAAAGAGGGTGGGTTAAAAGAATGCAGGCATAACTTTAGGAAGTAGGAAAAAAATGGAAGGGAGAGATGTCAAGAAGGAAGCAAAGGAATATTAAATGGAAGGGGTAGAATACATACACCTCATTCAAGATCTATCCCTTGCCATCGTCACCCCATTCCCATGAAATAAGCCTCTTGGTACAGAGCTCTTAGATACACCGCAGTTGGTCTTAGTTTTATCAGCAAATATACATTTGCAAACATAGCGCTCAACGCAATGCACGGTGTCACTTCACTCAGAAGAAGACCTCGCATAAAATACTCACACACATACCAACATATCTTATACAAACACTGACACACTCTCACACGCACACACACAATTTTTGTACGCGTTTACATTCCTACACATAAGCACACACTTGCACAAAAACCATACATACACACATATTTATGATATGTATGTATATATATATATATATATATATATATGTAGTGTCCTTTGTTTATATAAATATATATATTTATCACTTTGCTTTCCAATATTTCTTGTGTGTGTATACAATACGACTTCTGGTTGTGCGTGCTTACATACATCAATGAAAGTGAATACATATGCTTATATGTGTGTGAAACTAAATTTGTGAATGTAACTTACTTGATCGAATACTCCAGCCTGTGACCGGTAAACTTACCTTTCGATTGTCCAACATTCATTTCGTAGTCCATTGGTATAATTATTTTCAATCTATGTACATTTCCTGTGTTTTGAGAGAGAGAGGAATGGTCTCTTATATCAAAGCTAGTATTTGACTGATACTCCTCTTTGCAGAGCTCGGAGATATGAAAAAGCAAAACTGACCGCGGAAAAAATTGAAACGTAAACGTAAAGAGCTGGAAAAAATATCGCACATTATTTTGTTCAGCTCTCCGATGAGTTTGCTTTTCAACTGTCCTTGATATTTAATAACGGTTTCAAGTTTTCATACATGGCCAGAAATTTTGATGGAAACGGCTAAGTCGATTACATCGACCCCAGCACTGAAGTACTTATTTTATCGACCCTAAAAGGTAAAGTCGACTACAGTGGAAATTGAACTTAAAATGTAAAGGCAGTTGAAATGCTGCTAAGCATTTTGTCCGGCGTGTTATCGATTCTCCTGGCTCACCGCCTTTCTTTAATATTCAAAAATAATAACGTGCTGCAAATGTTGAAACAATTTTAGGAGATGTTAGCCGACTACATCGATCCTAGAACTTGAATGGCACTTAATTTTCGTGACCCTGTTCTCACAGAAGTCGAAGGACATCGGTGCGATTTGAACTCATAGCTTAAATAACAGGAAAATATCTCGCAAAGTATTTGACTTAACGCTCTAAACATTCTGCCACTCCACTACCCTTAATAATTATTAATGATTATTATTATTGTCATTTCTTTTATTGGCCACAAGGGGTGATAATAATAATGAAGATATTGATATACGAGGGAGTTTAGTTTAACAATAGGCAGCAATAGTAACAAAAATTAAGTCCCTTGGTGAGATAGTTAATCCCTGAAGTGCCTGTATTGTATTTGGCATGTACCAACACTTGTCTCGCTGCACATGTACACACTTCTTCAGTTCTCACGCTCTCCAGAGCATTCATAAGTCAATACATTTGATCAAATGATGGTTATGGTTGGGTTGCATGAAGGATCTGGGCACAAACAAAGCTTGTATGCATTTACACACGCAGACGCAGACGCACACACACGCGCGCGAGTGTGGTGTTTGTGACTAAGTTTGTGTGAATGGAAATGGTTACATATTTATGTGAGTTTATACGCTGTTGTGCATACGTGATACTCATTTCTTATAAACATAGTTTTCTCTGCATGTCTTTGTGAATACAAGTATCTCATCGCATATCAGAATGTTTGTATATATGTATATTAGGATTAGATCCCCCCCTCTGTCTTTCTCTCTCTGTATACACACACACAAATTTGTGTATATGTATTCGTATGCATGTTGTCGTCTGCGCGTCTTTCTCTATGTTAACGGAATAAAGAGATTGTTTGTTCTAATAAAATATCAATATTTCTGTATACCATTGTGTTATTGATTTTATAAACCGTTTCTTAATTAGTCTTCAAGTGTATTTAGAAACCAAATTTAAGTGATATATTTGCATATATTGCTTGAGGGCTTATCTAGTTTCCGTGTCTGTGTGTTTGTATACACATTAATCTGCTGATCCGCATGTTTTATAAATATTTCGACACATCTCTCCTACACTTTCTTTCTAGTTAAGTATATTTCAACACACAGGATTTTGTACTTAAAAACTTCTCTGTCAAAACTAATATAGTGCATATTATCTCTAAAAAAAAGATAACTTCCAAGTTTCATCAGACACTCAGATAATATATTTAATAATATATCATCCGAAATTCCATTTTCCGAAAACATTTCTGCTTTTTAAAATCATCATTATTATTACTTCCGCCTTAGCGAAGGTGGAGGTACTGTTTTCAATCGTGTTTGTTTGTTTGTTTGTCCGTGGACAAGATATCTCAAGAACCGCTGGATGGATTCGAATGAAACTTTCAAGGATGTTTGGCTTCGTGGCTGGCACGAACTGATTAGATTTTGGGATCAATTTGATACCGGACACGGATTCTGGATTATTTTTCTTGTTCTTTTACTTAAATTTTCTGAGCAGTCGATTTCATTTTTAATATTCTCGTTTGTGAGGGCAGTTGAGTTTATTTCAGATATTCTCATTTTAAAAGTCATCTCTTGCTAATTGTTGAGAGGACGTTGGTGTTGCCTTGGCGGAGGTTGAGCTCTCTGAATGCTCTTGTTGTTGTTGTTGTTGTTGTTCTTCTTCTTCTTCTTCTTCTTCTTCTTCTTCTTCTTCTTCTTCTTCTTCTTCTTCTTCTTCTTCTTCTTCTTCTTATTATTATTATTATTATTATTATTATTATTATTATTATTAAGGCAAGGAACTGGCAGAATCGCTACAACGCCTGGCGAGATGCTTTGCGGTATAGCGTCTGCTTGTACGTTCTAAGTTCAAATTCCGCCGAGGTTGACCTTGCCTTTCAACTTTTCGGGGTCGATCAATTAAGTACTAGTCACACACTGGAGTCGATGTAATCGATTAGCATCCCCGCTCAAAAAAAAAAAAAAATAATAATAATAATTGAGGCCTTGTGCTTCCAGTAAAAAGGATTATTATTATCATTTATAGTTGACTAAAATCCCAAACGAAGATCAAGTATCAATATCATTTCTCCTTCTAAAATACATCTCGCTGAAATATTGCTTTCAAACTTCAACACAAGGCCCGCAATTTCGGTGAAGCTGGTAAGTCGATAAAAGGCCAAGTTGACTTCGGCGGAAACGTTTCTGAAACACTGATTTGAAATTTTTGCAAAAGGCCAGCAATTTTTCGGGGGTAGGGTAAGCCAACTACCTTGACTCCATTGCTCTTCGTGTACTTATTTTATTGACCCTGGAGGATTAAAGGCAACGTCGACCCCGGTCGGAAGAAACTCTCTAAGCATTTTGTCCGACGCGGTAAAGATTCTGCCAGCTCGCTACCTTATTTCCCTGAAATATTAATGTATATTATTAAGACTATTTTTTCTGTCGTTCCCTTTCAACCACCAAAATATAAGGAGATTAAACACTATAGAAAAACACCACGTTGTCACGCACAATTATAAATCGATGCAAACTCTATGGATTCCTTAAATACTTCGTTGGATATATAATTTTATACTAATATTATTATGCATTGACTGGTGTTGCTTTCATTTCTATCAATCATAAATTTACTATTACTCTTAGTACTATTGTTAATAATAAAAAGAACATATTCTCTTATAAAAAGAACATATTCCCTCCATAGCACCACGATCCTCATCTTATACACACTCACACACACATATATATCTGTGTGTGTGTGTGTATTCCTTTTAATTTCATCCTTTATTCAAACATCACATTTCTTATCTGTTCCATCATTCTTTATTCTTTCTTTGATTGTTCTTTTTATGTTTTATCACTCTTCTAATATTGTTCTTTTTTTTCTCTTTTATTTACCTCTATTTCTATATTGTCCCTTGTTGACCTTTACAAACCTTATCACAACACACTTATTTGCCCCATAATTCTTGTTTATGTTCTTAACCTTTTAGATCTCTCGCACTTCAAGTGAAAAAAAAAAACAAAAAACAGTCTGTATTTTTTTCCAACACATCTTTACCAGCTTTCTTTTTTTTTCACCATCTTTACTCTTCCTTTCTCTACTCTCCTCATTCAATCCATCACTTACTCTCCTCTTTTACTGTCTGTTTCTCCACTTTTCACAGTGAATCCATGTCTTACTCTCTTCTCAGAATCTGCTTTTATCCACGTTTTCTTATCAATTCATTTCATTACACTCCTTCATTCTATACACTTATACGACCAATGCAAACGCTGACCGAAACACAAACGTACTTGCTGTTTGGATTTATGAACGAGAGAGAGAGAGAGAGAGACAATTACTCAGCATATACATTAGATCGACATTTGTCTTTTTTTTCTTTTTCTTGTTTCAGTCATAGGGATGCGGCTATGCTGGTGCATCGCTTTGTTTCTTTCTAGTTTAGTTGCTGTTGAAACCTGCTGCTATGCTCAGCTACTTCGTATAGTTACTCTCTTTTGATTTCCTTACGACTAATATACATTCATACATA
>NC_068981.1:28444806-28445803 GCF_001194135.2 Octopus bimaculoides
TATATATATATATATATATATGAGATTCAAACTTTCATACATGTAAAATCACGTATACCTTTATTACGAATGTGTATATATACAAACAAGATATTGTGTGTATGTGCGTGTCTGTGTGTGCGCGCGTGTGTATGAGCATGTAAATGTATGATTTGTAAAATTATGAATGGGGTGTGAGGTGATGTTTGTATATGGTCGTCTTTACGAAAAAAATGTGTACTCAATACATGATTCAGAGTTCATATTTATTTCTATACAACTGATGATGCACATTGCATACGAGTGCAGTTTTTCGTGTAATTCGTGTAATTAATACACGTACACTTACATACGCACGTTTGAATACACACACACATGTTTACATATATGCACTCACACAAATACATTTGTAGGGACAAACTAAAGAAAGTGTACTCAATAACATGCTACGTGCTAAATTATTTATTACATAATTTTAGTTGTACTAATGGTTTTGGAACACCACCAGGAAGGGAAGATTTTTCTGCGTGTATTCAACAGAAGCTTTATCTCCAAGATAAAACTTTTTGCAGCTTTCTGCAAAGAAGAAAAAGTACTCAATGCTGGTTGTCTCATCTAGATCTAGACCTATGCCTTGTAATGAACGTCATATATGTGTGTATCCATGGAAATGCATGAATTCAATAGATTTATACGTATACTTACATACACAAACACACACATATTCTAGAAAATACAATCCATATTATGGGATTATCATACGTAAATTTGAAAACACACTGCAACAACTGATTGTGGATGTGACATGTATTCTTCAAAATTATGTATATGTAGAAAGTTTTTGTGTGTGCGTGTGTATGTGTGTGGTGCGCACACTCATATATATATATATGGGTAGAATTCACAAAAAAAAAGACGAAGACAGGTGGCGTAGACAACAAACAGATGTATTAGTTTAACGCTCGGGAAGTGAAAAAGTTTCGAGCCTATGCTATTCCACACAAAGGGAATATATATA
>NC_068981.1:28445978-28447749 GCF_001194135.2 Octopus bimaculoides
ATATATATATATATATATATATATACAGTTAAAATAAGCCACAAATCACTGAAAAACTTGATAAATGCAAAGCTATACACAAAAACGAAACCAATAGTTAAAATGTGCGGACGTTGAAATTAAACTGTGGAAGCTGTCCCACCCTACTGGAAGGTTCGGAATTCCACTTCAATCAAGGAGAGATATTCACAATTGAGACCAATTTCTTTTGAGCATCCGGGAAGTTAATTTATGTTACAACTTGTTCAGGTTGAAAACATAACTATATAGGCCAAACCAGTGTGTCAATTAGAGAAAGTACTACTACTCTGCATAAGGAACAGATCCGTCATCAAAGGTATAAACAGATGCTTTTAGTGAACATATAGAGAGATGTGCAGGGAATCTCCAACCAAACTTCACGGTTTTCCCCATCTACCAGTGCAAAGAAACAATTTCTGTACAAGAATGATTAAATAATGAGAATATATTTATCGAAAAATACAAAACATGCCTAAATATGAACGCATAGCCAACTTTGGTTTCATTAAGTATTTTAATTTATGATCGCATATCCATTGCTACATATTTTATCTCAGTACTTTAACTCCTGGGTTTATGTAAATTTATTCCACCAAATAAATGTTCAATTACCTCCCCTGTCCCGAATGATAACAACCACCAATTATCCTTCCTTAGATTTTTCCACATTCTGATCCATTTACAAACTCTCATACAAGGACATGGACTAAAAACTCCTTGAATTATTTTAGTCGAATTAATCGATACCGGGACTTATTTTTTAAGCCTGGTACTTATTGTCTTTCGCCGAACCTCTAAGTTACGGGGACGTAAACACACCAACACCGGTTGTCAAGTGTTGTAAGGGTGTACAAACACAGATACAAAGACACACATACATAGATATGTATACATATATATACGACGGGTTTCTTTCAGTTTCCGTCTACCAAATCCACTCACAAGGCTTTGGTCGGCCCGTGGCTATAGTAGAAGACACTTGTCACGCAGTGGGACTGAATTTGAAACCATGTGGTTGGGAAGCGAGCTTCTTTCCACGTCATACATGATTCCATATTGGCGTATACTCATGCCTTTAGAAGTACGAGTTTCTTTTAGTGTACAGACATGAAAATAGCTATAACCTCATGTCTACATGTGTATGGTATGTAATTTATGCAACATTCACAAACTACCATACGAATGAGTTTTCAAATTTTTATGTATTGTAAGCGCCTGACACCAAGGATGATTTCCAGAACTTTTATGTGCTTACTCTGCAAAAAACTTTTACCATTTGCTTTATGCTTTGATGAGTATTTGATAGAAATGTGTAAGTCCATTGAGTAACTAGTATAGCATTCTCAGTTAATAATATATTTATATATATTCATTTTATTTTATACATTTACACATACTCTTATTTACATCTTGAATAGGCTGTCTCCCGTTTGTGAATTAAAACGCATCCACCGACATCTGTGTATGTGTGTGTGTGTGTGTGTGTGTGTGTGTGTGTGTGCGTGCGCGCGCGCATGAGTGTGTATATATGTGTAGGTCTGTTAAAAAGTAAATATACAAGGGAATACAATTGTAGGAGGAGCTTTAACTCATGTGGAATAATAAAAGGTTTGAAAATACAGAGTAAGTTAGCTGAGCGTAGATTATTTAAATGTGTATATACATACACACACACATATATATATATACACACACACACACACACACACACACATGCACACACATACACACACCCACCCACCCACACATA
>NC_068981.1:28447962-28450669 GCF_001194135.2 Octopus bimaculoides
ATATATATATATATATATAAACTTACAGTGAATTAATGAAGCAAGGGGGATAGTTGTTGAATTATATACCTACACACAAAAAGCATGTGTGTGTGTGTGTG
This sequence comes from Octopus bimaculoides, assembly GCF_001194135.2. NCBI lineage: Eukaryota > Metazoa > Mollusca > Cephalopoda > Octopoda > Octopodidae > Octopus > Octopus bimaculoides. The sequence continues at coordinate 28,448,064 of NC_068981.1, forward strand.
GATGCGTGCGTGCGTGCGCGCGCGTGTGTGTATGTGTGTATAGACACAGAGAGGCGTGTATATTATGGGTAAGTAATATTCAACAGCTATCCTAGTTGCTTCATTAGTTCACTTTAATTCTATTTACTATTGTCCCAAAAGTTCTACATTTTGACACCTTTGTTGTTGTTGTTTATTCGTTATATTTATTATTACTAGCATTGTCGTTGTTATTACTAACGCCCAATATTTATTTTTATATTCATTTGTTTATTTTTATTTTTTATTTTTTTCCTTCTTAGATTTTCATCTTTTCTGAATCTAACTTTTCCATCACAATGTTCCTCTTTTTTCGTCACATACTGATAATTGCATATAAACTCACTCTGTAACACAGACACACACACAGACACACACAGACACACACACAGAAACATACATACACGAAATATATACACAGAGATACAATAAAATATATTAACAGAGAAGCAATCAAATCTTGCGTATATAGACATAGTTTTATATGCACTTTCCTTAACGCTTACACATGCAGCTGATACATACACTTAATAAGTCCATACATATTACACACTAGCACAGACACACAAGCATAGACATAGATGATTGTGGTTGTGACATACCGCCCGCTCAAATATATTGACACCCACGAGCCAACTCGGTAATCTCTACGTGGTCACTCAATATGTTGGAAATAACAGCCAAAGTTTCCTTCAACCCAGACCAGATTTTCTCTGAAAACTTGAGTTAGGATAATATGACCCTGGCTATCCTGCTCACAGAACATATGTTTGATGGTCACAGTGGGATTTCCTTTGATCCTGTGTGTACTTGATCAAGGTTAACCTGGGGCTAAATGAAAATGTATGTACACAAGCGCACATGTCCAGACCACCCCTCTTTCTCTCTCTCTCTTTCTCTTTCTCTCTCTCTTTCTCTTTCTCTCTGCCTCACACAAACATTTATAACGACTTCCTTGTTTTTCTTTTTTATTCATATTTCGGTAAACACATTTGTACAAATGGAACTATAGGTAGCGATTTGGCAGTGTCGTTAGAGCATCGGATACAAGGCTTCACAATGCTTCGCAGTAATGATTAGACTCACTGCATCCTGAGTTCATATCCTCCCGAAGTTAATCTGTCTTTCATCCTTTCGGGGTTGATTAAAGAAAAGAAACCCATTATATTAATCTATAGAATTGTATATTGCATGCCATGCAGTATGTGTTCTGGTACTTTGATTTTTAATTTCAAATCTTATCATGGCCTACTTTGGCAGCAGACTTAATCCATAGCCTTTTTAAGACCGCCACCTGACATCTTGGGGACTTTTCACAATCCATTCTCTTGCGAACATTCCAGCAAGATCTCTGGTTTGAGGACACTTTCCTCTGGTTCACCAGTCTCAGAAAGCCTGTAAAAGATTATGCACTCTAACTTTACTCTTGACCAAAAGCTTAAAAATGTACGCTTAGAAGACGGATATATTGGATAATGTAATCTTAGATTAAGTATATAAGTAAAAAACGAAATGATCTATAAAAACACAAGCATGTCTGACTAATTGTACTAAGATGCTATCATGAATATGCATAGATTGTTGAATAATGTAGCCAAAGGTATACGAGGTAAGAGACGGCCAATGGTGGAAAACAATTGATCATTGGTCTGTTCAGTTAGAACTACATGTAAACTAAACAATAAAAAGAATCTTCGACAGACCAATATTATAATTAGGTTGGGAGTGTAGTGGAATACCAGCCTTATGTGTCTTTTAATCAAAATTATTTTTAAAAATGTTAAGTGCCTTTCCGAAAGACACTAATAATTCGACGGAGTTTAAATGGAATAAGCCACTGGATTTTGGATCAGCGGAAACTAATGATGGTTTGTGCCAGTAATTAGTGAGTAAAAACAGATCACATGCCGTAACAATTTGATTTACGTGACAAAGAGTAAAAGTCTAAAATTCAGTTGGTTTTCTTCTTCCGCAAGTGATGGTTTCTGATGGCACTAAATATAATATAACAGTACGACCATAATGTATAACTTTCTTCCAAAGGCTAGTGTCAGATACGTTAGACTTATCGTCTTTCTCGCTACAAGCCAAATTTTTCCACTAATTAATTATATATGCCGAAATGACTTGAGCTGTGAATTAAAACGAAACGGCAGTTTAAAATATATGCTTCTCCTTTTATTGTAAACATTGATCTCAAATTTTAGCACAAGGCCAGCAAGTTCGGAGGGAAAGAGTAAGTCGATTACATCACCTCCCCCTCACACCAGTATTTAACAGGTACTTATTTTATCAACCAAGAATGGATGAACTGATGAATTGTATTGTCGACTCCGGTGGGATTTGAGCACAAAATGTAAAGACGGACGAAATGCCGCTAAGCATTTTTTTCCGGCGTGCTAACGATTCCGCTAGCTCGTCACTTTCGTTGTAAATATTGCCCACAGTCTTTTAAGTTCAGCTACTAAAGCATAAAAATTGCATGGTTCATTAAGAGATCAAGCTGATCTCGATAGATACATACATACACACACACACACATACACACACACACACACACACACACGCACGCACGCACACACACACGC
>NC_068981.1:28450679-28451532 GCF_001194135.2 Octopus bimaculoides
ATACATACACACACACACACATACACACACACACACACACACACACACACACACACATATATACAGCTACAAGCCATTGAACGCAGACAGAAAATATGTAAGAGAATCCAGAAGTTATGCATGCTGTAGTTGCATATACGCGCATATAGATATGGAAGTATATGTATCTGTAGGAATACGAGTACTTGTGTGTCACGTATACGTATGACAATACTTTAAGAAATATACAAAGCTACACTTACTATTCCACTTGTGCTTGCACACACGCATCTGAGCGCATACATATGCATATACATGCATGTTTACATGTATTGAGGCATACATACACACACGTCCACCCTGTTAAAGTTTACATTCACCATCGAGAAATCGGATTGAGGAAATCAGATAACACACATTTTCGTATAATATATATGTATATATACTTGTATACATGCACTTATATATACATACGAAACACAGATGCATACTAGCACACCAACAAACAAACACATGCGTATATATTAAATACAGAGATAATATAAACTGTATCGATTAGGCAGGAACTAACCTCTCGAAAGAGAGGACCCTGTCTTTGAAATAACTTAACTGACTGGCTGGCTAGTTGTTTTAGCGGAAATAGACTATTCACGTCGATTGTCCATTTCACTTGTGGTAACTTCCCAAGAAAAAAATGAATAGAAGCACGAAGAGAAAGCAACAGAAAACGCGAAATTCGTTTCAAGCATTATTTCCGTTCCTGTCATCAAGGAATGATTGCAAAAATCCTTCAATTACATATTGTTCTTGTATATTTTTTTGTCTTTGGTAATATATATATATATATATATATATATATATATATATATATATG
>NC_068981.1:28451613-28455526 GCF_001194135.2 Octopus bimaculoides
ATATATGGGTATTTCCTGCCAGACCATCTGTGATCAGTAAACTCCTATAAATTATCTCCTCCTTTCTTTTAAGCAACAAATTCATAGAAATATGTGTGTGTGTGTGTGTGTGTGTGTGCGCGCGTGTGTGTGTATGTATGTATTTATATGAACCGTTATAAAGTTCGTGTATTTTTATGGTTTTCTGCGCGAAAATATCAAAGGTATCCCCATTAAAAAGCAAGTAAGTGTGTGAATGTGTATGTGTGTGTGCGTAAGTGTGTGTGCCTGTGTGTGTGTGTGCGTATGCATGTGTGCATGTGTATGTGTGCCTCTGTGTGTATGTATGTGTGTGTGCCTGTATGCGCGTGTGCCTGTATGCGTGTGTGCCTGCGTTATATGTGCCTGTGTGTGTGTGTGCGTGAGCATGTGGTAAAATATACTATTAATCTGACACTTCCACCTCGGCTTCACGTCCACGAAAGATCCCCACCGAATACACTCGAATTAACATCCGGCATCAAACAATTCTATGGATTTAACGATATCCGTACTAAAAAAAATGATTAATAAAACAACGTACGCTCAGACCACAAACATGTGCACGCGAGCACACACACACACACACACACACACACACACACACACACACACACACACACACACACACACACACACACACACACGTTATACCGGTATTTTAAATATGAATATATAAGAACTTATAAAAGCTGGTAGAGCCGAGTGATTAAAAAGTATGTTCTGTAACTAGGTAGTCCCGAGTCTGCTTCTAGATCATTTGAGAAAGTCTGCTTAATTCTAGCCTTTAAGATGACAAATTCTTTGTTATCTCAAAGATGGAAACTATGCTTAAAGCCATCACATATCGTTCATACAGGTGTATGTATTTATATATGCATTTTGAAAAATGCCTCTTCCTTTTGAATTTAATATAAGCACCGATGTAGAAACAGTGAAGACAAATACAACCTCCGATTGCTTTCTTGTTGCTTCAAATGTACATTGAAAATATGTCTTACCTTACGTATCTTAACTAATTTACAATGTACTCGTATTATTTTTACATTCTGTTCGAGAGTGCTTCGGCTTGTTGCATCTAATATTTTGTACTTTATGTTATGTATTATATAATAAAAGGTGTCTGACTATCCTGTCTACTTTCTATATGTAAAGATAGCCAAGAACGCCTATTTCTATGTGGGATGTGGTCTGAGAGAGATTTGCTTGATATTTCTAGCAGAATGCGTAACTACATACAGGCTCACTCTTGATTATTGCGTGACGTTGCCAAGCCCAAATCCGCTATTATTTCGAAATTTTCCAGCCGTAACCACCCAATACATCGAGTAGTATATTATTCAATGTGTTCTTCATTTCTTTACATCATTGAAGTTAAGATTTGTTTGCTATTTCTACAAGTCGAATGACCTTACAATAGCTCTCCTCGACCCATGTTATATTCCGTCTAAGAAATCATATTTCAATGATTAGCCTCACGTGTAATCGCACGATATCAATAAAGGGTTCTTCTGCTTTAGAGTGAAAGAGGGGACGGATCTTGTCTCTATATAGTTACTTGGCCTGCAAGAAATAGCAGTCATATCCCACATTGTTGTCTTCATAGAAGAAAGAACATATCTGATAATCTCGTCCAAGAAACACTATATCTCAAATATTTTAAATGGCTAGTCACTGATGGATCATCCTTGATCAATACTGACCTTGGTTCAGTACTGATATTGGATCAGTACTAACCTTGGATCAGTACTGACCTTGGATCAGTACTGACCTTGGGCTAGTACTGACCTTGGATCAGTACTGATCTTTGACTCAACACTAGAGATAACACACCGCCAAAAATACTCTTAAATTGTATACACAACACAACCGGCGAATACATATAACATTATTTATAGATTATATACTTATGCATTTGATTCTCATGAATCAACCGGAAGATACAGAGAAATAACGTGTCTAGTACACGACGCTTTGAGATTGAACGTATGGCCTCGTGTTTCCGAAGAAAACCTTTTAACTATTCAGCCATATTACGCCTATTGTTGCCAGAATAGCTTGGTAAAAGCAGAAAGGAGGGGGAGATAATCCAAATGATGGGCTATTGCCATGGCTACTACTACTACTACTACTACTACTGTTATTAGCAAAATGCTTTTCCATTCTGTAACAATCACCATAATCATGACTATCGACATAAGGACCACTTTTGCTATTCTCCTAAGAATAGTGAGGGGAAAAAAATTAAACAAAAAAACATAATGATATGAACCATATCAGTAACAACATCGATCCACCAACACCGTTGTCAACAACCACAACGACGACAACAATAACAATAATGATAGCTGCAGCACTGACAGTGACACCACAACCACTACCACCACCACCACCAACAATAACAATGTGTATAAAAATAAAAAAATAAAAATAATTAAGATTATAAAAATGAGGCCAAGATTGCTACTGCGACGACCTCAACTGCTGCTTGGAATTGCATGAACAAGAACAATATTAATAATAAAATTAATAATAATAATAATTATTATTATTATACGATGGTAATATTAACGATAATATTTATTCGTCAAAACAATAACAAAATACCCAAAGAATAAATACGTAAACAAAAGGAAAAAAAAAGAAGAAGTGAATAGAGCGAAGAAAAAGGAAAGCAAAGTTGTAACTTGAAAAGTCGAACTGTGATTTTGAATGGTCCTTAATAAAAAGAATACCCCAGGTTTGCGACAAAAGAGTTTCTCACCCGACTACCAACACGACACCACTAACAACAACATCAACCTTATCACACACTCTTTCAGCCTTTCTCTTCTCTTTATCTTGTCTCTCCTATTCTCTCTTTCTATTTTTCGTACTCTCTAGTTTTTTTTTCTTTCTATCATTCAAATCAGAAAGCTGACGTGAAAACGAAAATTTGACAAGTGCTAAAGCTTTTGAACGCTTCAATCTTTCTTTTTTTTCTTTTTTTTTTACTTTCTTTCTTCTCTTGATAAGGCGACAACCCGACTTTTTTCTTAAGTTTACCGAATAGCTGTGTGTGGCATATATTCTTTTCATATTTGACGTTTATATATTTATATATATATATATATATATTTATATATGTGTGTGTGTGTGTGCGTGTGTGTGCGTGTACGTCCGCGTGTGTGTTTTTGCTTATATATATATATATACATACATATATATATATATATATATATATATATATATATACGTTTCTGTTTATACAGGTGAGCATTTGTGCGTGCGTGCGTGCGTGCGTGCGTGCGTGTGTATGTGTTTAAGGAAGAAATAACTCTTTTTATTCTTAAGAGTATATATATATTTTTTATACACAAGGGCGAAAATACGGTATTTAGGGTTAAGATTTTACATTAGTTTTTTCAAAAACCATTATTACATCCACACACACAAACATATATATATACATATATGTGTGTGTGTGTATTAACATGTGTGTGTATTATATATCTTTCAATTATATATACACACACACAGTTATATGTGCTAAGCTATATGTATATTTGTCAGGTATTCATTCATATATCACAGTCTACATTTATTCTCTGATTCTTTTAAATACTTAATCCATACTGCTGCACCCCGTCTCTAGATTTCTTTCTTCCCTTCTGTACAGAGATATATGCATAGTTAACACATTACAACACATACAGATAAAAAGTGGAAAAACAGGTAACAAGCAACACTAGGATGGTTCATTCCGCTTTGCTTACATTTTCTTGTTTTAATATATGCTTTCATACGAATTCGAAAAGTCGAGATATGATACATATAGCTTGAAGCTAATTTTTCTTCCTACACCACGATCCCTGGATCTTACAAACACACACACACACACACACACACACACACA
>NC_068981.1:28455909-28458494 GCF_001194135.2 Octopus bimaculoides
TATATATATATATATATATAATAGGATTAATGTAATGTAATATAAAGCTGAAGCAAATTAACACCAAATATACAGTGCGCGTGTTTTTATTGGCTAAACTGGCAATATGACCATCCCCAAGTACAACAACATATATATATATATATATATATACGCGATACCTGTAAATGAATATTCTAGAGAATATTAATAAAGATGGGTTTATGTACGCACACACATGGTTCCTCTCTCTACACACAGAGGCAGGTATATCGCACGAATCATTAAGCCACAATCGGACCGACATAATGCAGGCAATCATACATACATGCATTCGAGCATACACATTTAAATACTTACATATACATATAATTACATCTATATTCTATGCGCTTTTGTAATACACACACTAAATTCAGAAATACATCGATTATAGGACTATATAGATTTTGTTTTGCTTTGTTTCTTTTGACTCTGGTTTCAACATTTTCCATCCACTTCTTTCTTTAGCTTTTGTTTCACGTGTCACAACAAATATGGTCCGTAAGGCAGGCAGCTTAGCTTGTTTCAAAAAAAGCAAGCTTGTTTGTGTGACCTGAACATCAACCGTTACCAGCATTGCTTTCTTACAGCCACTAGAACCATTGCTACAGATACCACTATTAACTACTACTACTACTACTACTACTGCTGCTGCTGCTGCTACTACCTGTCAATGCCATTCCTCAATGAAAATCCACTTAACTCTAGCTTTGTCAAATAGTTGAACGCATGAAGAGCCAATGCTATCTTATATCGATGAACACACACACATGCGCGCGTGTGTGTGTGTGTGTGCCAGATTAAATACAATTCAAATTGGTCTGAATCGGTAAAACTTGGAATATTTTGAAAAAAGCGAAAGAACGAACACTGTGAAACTGGTGTGCGAAATAGAAAATCCAAAGTTTCCGAAAGAATTCTTCATTTTAACGATGACAGCAAAGAAATAAAAGGGAGAGAAAGTTTCACGCCTTGAAAAGGACTCTCTCCGAAACATTGGATAATTCACTCTCCACAAAATTTCACTGCACACTTTGTGTGTGTGTGTGTGTACGCGCGTGCGCGCGCGTGTAGCTAATCAAATATACTTTGAAACAGATTATCTATATTTATGCTAACTTTAAACGTATTATTACAATCAGTAAGAAATATTCATATATTACATTTCTAATTTAGTTTCAAATTATCATTTTTCATGTAATATTTATCATGTTTTGCACTATTAGCTTTGCTATTTGCCTTATCGAATAATTATATGTAGTGGTCTGTTACTATCTTTTGTTGATGTTATGAAGAGGATGTAGCTCCATAGCTGAAGTCATGAGTTAAATAAAGCTTAACGCTTCCAAGAGTTGTGTACTGTTAAGCATTTCCTGTTTATTTTGGCAGCCATCAGTGTTGTTCAAATGATAAACCTGTTGATCCATCATTTCTCTGTGCTATAAGAGATTGCAGCAAATGGTGAACTTTCAGTATGATATACATACAAGCATTCTTCGAAATAATAAACACACTTGAAGCTATGACATCATCGGTGTACATTTTGCTGAGAGAAGAGAGATCAAGGGAGAAATACTCAGGTAGAGGGAATGAATAAGATAGATTAAGAGAATGAGAGACAAACACAAAACACAAAGATGAATAGATGAATAACCATTCATGAAAGTTATGCTTTTAAGCTGTAGCAGGTAGCGCAAAAATTATATCTTTTACATGTGTATCATTACCATCATATCTCCGTTCGCAGAAAGCAATCCTCTTAGCACAACTCAACACCTGTCTCATTTCTCACCAAGAAACGGAACTTCCCCTTCAATGACATTCCGATTCTCACTTCTATTTCACTCTTTAAGGCATCTGAGGCTTTCGGCATATTATATCCATGCGGGGTTCTAGCAAAGCATTCTGTTTCTACGAAATATTTGTAATAATGAAAGGATATAACATGTTCAGTAAGTGTGAGTAAAGTGCCAGAACAGTAGAAGCGAAAAATAAAAATATAAATGTATAAAATAGGGAAAAAAGAGGTTAGATAGTACAAACGATCTATTCGCGATATATTTACTCCCGTATCTGCAATAAAATATACGATTCAAATACAACTTGCTTTTCTCTACATTTAAGGCGGGGAGTCACGTGATATGGTTTCAAACTGTGGTTCCCATTCTGACAAAAGTATGTGCAAGCAGTTAAATAAAAGTGAACAAAATGGAAATATATGCATACGTTGAAATAAATGTTGTGTGATAAGGAAGAAAAAATGAAAAATTTAATGGAGGCGGTTATAACCCTTTCCCCACAAGTATATATGTATATATGTAAATTTACATACGTGTTTGTGTGCGTGTGTGTGTGTGTTTGTAGTATATGTGAATTTGTGTCTTGTAGGTCTCTTGTAAGTGCGCAGATGTTAAAATTATAATACATATGCGTGTAATATTTGTATAGCTATATATCTATATGTTGCACGCATATATTCATTTTCCCGTATATTCATCACTGTACCTACAAATATATATATATATATATATATATATATATATATATATATATATATATATATA
>NC_068981.1:28458504-28460456 GCF_001194135.2 Octopus bimaculoides
ATATTTCTAACATTGAGTTCTTATGGCTACTTACTACGGTAACCTGACCGAAATCTAGCTGTCTGCTTGATTATCTATCTATCTATCTATCTATCTATCTATCTATCTATCTATCTATCTATCTATCTGTGTTTTTCTCCTTGTCTCCGTATTCTTTCTGTTGAAGAGCGTAGCTCGAAACGTCAAAGACTTTCCGTATTCCCGAGCGTCATACTAATATATACTTTTGTTATTTACACCACCTGTCCTCGTCTGTTGTTATTATTTGTATATTCTCCCCTATCTATCTATCTATCTATCTATCTATCTATCTATCTATCTATCTATCTATGTGTGTGTGTGTCTGTATGTATGTGCGTTTATCTATCTATATATACATGCACAAGCATATCTGCCTACCTATCTTTCTATCTATCCATGTCAATCTAACTAGCTTTCTGTTTCTCCTTCTACATGTATCTATGTATATATATATATATATATATATATATATATATATATATATATATCTTCATACACCCGTATATTTTAGTTATCGACGTACTACTCTTGTCGCTGCTTTGTTGGGGTTGTTGCTTGTTTTTCTTTATATTTTTATTATTCAAATAACTAAGATACTTTGTCCTCAGCAAACAAGACAACTACAACAACAACAACAACAATAATAATAAATCCTTAAGCATCAAATGTGAACCAAACCTTATGTCCGTTTTTCCCGCCCCCTTCTCTCTTTTCTGTGAGTTGGAGCAGCTTTGGTTAAAGGTAAGCTTCTTAATAGATCACTTCACGCACTGAAGCTCTGAATATAATAGCATAATAACTTATAGAGGGCGCGCATAGGCATACACAAACACAAGTGATTGTGTACTCATACTATCTTACGCTTACTGGCACATTTAGATACAGCAATATCTAAATATACAAACAGACAAGTATGTTCACATACTATCGCAAATATATGCAGTCAAATTTGCATTCACCCCCGAAACACTCAACTATATACTCACACACACATATACATATAGTTACTGATACATAATAACACGTACACACACGCACACCGACACACATATTGCATACATTCAGAAACACACGCATATCTGCACACTCACACATATTTTTGTAGGCATGCTAGTTCACGAATAAGAAGTACGTTTGCCAACATTCAAACATATAACAGCTATTAATGAACACATACAAATATACAGGCATAGATAAACGCGTATGCGTACATACACATATTTAGTGAACACTTGCACACAGACAAACCCGTTTGCTGACATCCAAACGCGCATACATGTACATATATCTGTGTACATATACTATTGCACACATACAGAAATATTTGCACTTACACACAAACGTGTGAACACAGAAAGAATCACATACAGGCATTTCAAATCTTTTGAGGTCTTTCATCGTGAAATCACGCCATATTGTATATTTTATTTTATATACTAGTATTATTTTTACTTTTCTGCTTTTCCTGTTTATCTTCGTTTTTATGTCTTTTTTCTTCATTTTTCTTCTGTTAGCCTTCTTCTCTCCTATTCTTCTATTCGTCTTGTTCTGCACATATGCATATTATTGTTGTTGTTGTTGTTGTTACTGCTATTAGTATTACTATATTTTTTTAATGTTTATCCTTATTTTTTAGACTTCTCGTTTAAATCCTTATTGGTTGAATAAAAAAGATGGTTGTTCATTTTGGCAGTGGGGATATTTTTGTTTCTGTTATTTTGCTCTTGGCTCTCGTCCTTTTGCTGCTCCTGCTCTTTCTCGCCCCCTTCTTTCCATTCTCCTTTTCCTTCATCATCATCATCATCATCATCATCATCCTCATCAGTAGTAGTAGTAGTAGTATTAGTATCCGCCCTTATATATCATCTATAGGACGTTTTATTTTCATCTTCGCATATATTTCAGATCTTCTCCTTTCATCAGTTTTTTTT
>NC_068981.1:28462974-28466292 GCF_001194135.2 Octopus bimaculoides
TATATATATATATATATATATATATATATATATATATATATATATATATATTTATACATGTATATTTTTTGTGCATGTATATATACATATATTCATGTATGTATGTATGTGTGTAAGTATGTATGTATGCATGTATGTATGTATGTGTATACACACACACACACACACACACACATAGACACATATATGTAAAGATCTGCGTATATACATATATATGCATATATATGTGTGTCTGTGTGTATGTGTGTATGTGTGTGTTTACACATATATATATGTACACGCACATGTATATACATGTGGTGGTGTGTCTGTGTGTGTTCGCGCGCACGTGTGTAAACAGCTGCTTATATGTATACACTTGCATAACCATGCGTTCAAGTTGAAGAGTCCTCTGTGTAGAGGCTTTGTACAAACGTCGGAATGCTTTACAAACATTTACACTATGATATTGTATACGAAAAACAAAATGGTCTTATGCATATAAAGTAAACCTTGTTTCTATGTTAAAGTGTGCTCATCGGTCTAGCTGAAGTTTGAGATAAATTTCTTTATTTATAGCTTCAAACTGTTACTCTTGAAGTAGCCTGCGGGTTTTTCTTTTTAGAGAAAGAAATCTTTTCGTATCTGACTTGCAAGTCAGTGTATATAATATACTAGTGTACACGAGGAAAGTGGAGCCGCAATGGTCCAGTGGTTAGGGCAGCGGACTCGCGGTCGTAGTCTTTATTGAGCGAAAACACCTAAAGTTCCACGAGGCTCCGGCAGGGGATGGTGGCGAACCCTGCTGTACTCTTTCACCACAACTTTCTTTCACTCTTTCTTCCTATTTCTGTTGTACCTGCATTTCAAAGGGCCAACTTTGTCACACTCTGTGTCACGCTGAATTTCCCAGAAAACTACGTTAAGGGTACACGTGTCTGTGGAGTGCTCAGCCAGTTGCACGTTCATTTCACGAGCAGGCTGTTCCGTTGATCGGATCAACTGGAACCCTCGTCGTCGTAACCGACGGAGTGCCAACACGAGGAAAACAACCGAGGCACATGAACGGCGTCTTGTTCTATAGTCTTCAACGATAAGTTCGAATTCTCCTGATTTTCGAACAGGGCACTTATGTTTTCTTAATTATTGATATTTTAGAGGAAGATTATAGTTGTATATGTTGTTGCAACATGCAAAAGTGATGCCACGGGTTATACTTAAGAACCTGTATATGATAACGAGGAAGAAAAAAGAAGCTCATTGCAAAGTGTTGAGTACGAATAGAGAAATGAAACCGTCAAGGAAGGCAGTAAATGTAGGCATGGCCTTCTGTTTAGAAAGTTTATTTCGCAAATATAAAGTCCAAGGATCAGAGCTGCTGTATCGTATTTTGAGAAAATAACTTTTACCCAAACCTTTTTTAGTCAAATTAGACAGGCAGTAACGATGTACAATGTTAGATGAATTATACTCGTTCACATTTGACCGATTTTCCACCATCACAAGGTCAGGGTCCACTTTTATCGGAGTCCAGGGAAATTACAAGAATTCGGAGCTGGTCTGTGTTTCTACAGATAACATTTATATCTTCATTTCTTCATCTCCTTCCTCCATTTGCTTCAGACGTTCTGTAAACCAAGGTCATGGATGCTGCATTTTCCTTGTTTGACTAAGCTATCAAAAGAAAAAGAAAAAAACAAGTAACGTTCGGATCTTGACACCAACCATATTTTCGTAGACTTTATTTCTTTTCTTTTTACCCCAACAAGGGCATTGATTTACTGTCTATAATATAATAATGCATGTTAATGTGAAAAAAATTCAAAATCTCACAATGATTTTACTACCACTCTTCCTTGAATAACACGCTATATTTTCATTGGAATGTATATAAAAAGCAAACATTAAAATATTGATTCAACAAATATAAAATATATCTTAATTTTCCATTCAAAAATTTCTCCTTTTTTTATAAAAAGGAAAAAAAAAGCCAAATGTAAAAAGAAGAAATCTTTTTCTTTGCTTTATCATTTCGCCATTCTTGACAAACAGCACCTGGTTCTTAAAAGTCTTTTTTTAGGCAACAAAGTACACATGGCCTAATTGTTTGGTTTATATATTTTGCAATGACTTCGGTAGCGTGGAAGAGAGGAGAAATAAGTAAAAATACTATAAAATAAAATAAAATAAAATATGAGTTTGATATCACAAAGCAGAAAACATTCTTTTTTTTTCAAAATAAATCTTCAATAGTATCACTGAACATTCTACTGTGTATTCCATAAACACTTTCGAGTGTTATTACTCGGAAAGCATTATTTCTAAAACATGCACGTTAGCTTTAAACTTACCAAGGTTGATTTTATTTTTTTAAGGGCCTTTTCTCAATTCAGATCAAATGATTTAATTTTATAAATTCACCTTATTAACTGCTTTCATTTAAATTGCACACCCACAAGCATATTCTCTCTTTCTGTTTCTCTCTCTCTCTGTTTCTCTCCCTCTCTGTTTCTCTCTCTCTCACTCTTGGTGTGGTCATCTATTGCCAAACTCACTATTAAAGTGCCGAAAATTCAAAAGTTCAACTTTGGAAACGTTAATTCTATGCTCCAGATACGAAAACTTGAAATCTTCAGTGTTGTAATCCTGAGACTGAAAGGAAGAGGACTTTGTGGCTATTGTCATCTGGAAAGACTTGCAAGGACTAAAGCCAAACTTTTGGAGCTTAAGATTATACAGGATACAATACCATAGCTGTAAGACGTCTTTCTTCTTTTCAGTTCCGAACAAGATAACATGGGATTCATGGGGCTACAGCTCATGAGTGATCTACAAAATGGAAAAGGGGTACATAAATAGAAAGGATGTCAGCAATTCCACTTGAGATTTTGAAATGCGACTGTGCATCACTGCTGAACTTACGGACGAGGTCACCAAGACGAACACTTTTATTTATCAAATACTAACTAGTGAGATGAGATAATTGACATGGAAGCACTTTAGCGTGGCCAACGTAAGATGGCTGAAATCAGTAGCGGGCATACCAACATATGCATATATACTTATACACATATTTCATTCTCATTTCTTTCTCTTTTCCTTAGTTTCTCTCATTTTTTGTAATTTCAAATTTTTTTATTTAAAAAATTTTTTTTTTGCACTTGCAGTTTACAGCTGTTAGTGTGTATTTCACCTGTAATACAAAAAGTTTTCAGTTTTAGTAAAAAATACTCTTGAGGCATGTTGTATTCTGAGCTATATTCTAATCGGCTATAATGTTCAGAAGTTATACAGATGGGTAATGTTGGATTGTGCGTGTATATATATGTATGTATCAAT
>NC_068981.1:28466968-28469468 GCF_001194135.2 Octopus bimaculoides
ATACATATGAATGGGCTTGTGAATGAGAATTGCGATTTAGAATATTGTGGATTTTGGATTTGATATCCTACCGCTGACCAAGTTGTGTGAGTTTCTTCCACTATACCACTGAGATGATCAATGTTTTGTGAGCAGAATTTTGGCGATAAACTATTCACAAGCCAGTTATGTTGATGTGAGTGTGTGTGTGAGGATTGATGTAGACGTATGTGGATGTATGTATACGCATGTATTAACGGTTCAAAAACCGGTGTAGTTTATTTCGTGTCACTTTGTGGCCAGCAGCTTTGCGGATTCACTGAGAAGTGAATTCCGCAGCAGCTAGATATGGATGTAGTTCAATGACTAAAGCAAGGAAAGAACAAACGAATGGTATCTCTCTCTCTCGTCATATTCCTTTCTATCTGTGTGTATGTGTGTGTGTATGTGTGTGTGTGTGTCTGTGCGCGCGTGTATAGACTTATAAATATACATAACACACGCATATTTGTGCGAAGAATGTCTGAGTGTTTCAGTGTCTGTGTGTATACGTTATATAAAATACATTTGATAGCCATCTGGAGTATACTCACTCACACCTAGAACAGCAACACCACACACACACACACACACATATATATTATATGCTTTATATATATATTGTATATGTGTGTGTTCGTTCACTGGGAATTTAGTGTTACACCACATGTACAACAGAGGACATGTGGTTTCGCTCTGTGCAAAATATCGAGTGTTTTACGATGTGTTAGAACACACTACACATCTTTCTCATGATCTGTAAGCGTTAACCTTATGGCAACATCCATACAACATCAAACTACTTATATACACACTATGTACAAGGTTCGGTCTGACGACTATACCATGCGCATTGACACTCATGCTTAAGCACGACTACAACATCTATCTATCTATCTATCTATCTATCTATATATCTATCTATATATCTATCTATCTATCTATCTATCTTTATATATCTATTCATACAATGTGTGTGTATATTTTATATCTTATGTAATATAACTCTCAATCTCTGTCTCTATCTCTCTCCCTCTCTTCTTGTTCCTGGTTATCCATCTCTTTCTTTTATACGCATAGACGAACATTCACACTTTAGCTTATATTTTGCCAATGCCTTCTTTTTGTTTCCAATGTTCTTGCTTAATATCCCACTCTATCTTCTTCTTTTGTTGTAGATATGGGGACACTTTTACAAATACCCGTCCGCGCACATACGCACACTTATACACAAATGCTCACATTTGGACGCGCACATGTATAATGCTCTGAATATAACAGAAATAACGCATCTGAGTTCACCATGTGTGTGTGTTTGTTAGTGTGTGTGTGTTCGTGTGTGTTTGGCTGTGTGTATACATTTGCATACATATATATATATATATATGTTGATATATATATATATATATATATATATATATATATATATATATTACACACACACACACACATGCAATCAATCACACACACATACACACATACAATCAATCACACACACACACACACACACACATATCTAAACACACAGACATACGTTTGTGCTTATGTACATCAGCCCTTATACGAAACATATGGGTTGATACACTTAAGTACACACATGAACATTTGTACACGTATACACAGACTTGTACGCACTCAAGCATATATAGACAACCAAACACACACATACACGTACACACACACATGTAAGTGCTATGCATGTCTTTATATGGATATATATGTATGTGTGTGATAGATCGTGTGTGTGTGTGTGTATGTGTGTGCGTGTGTGTGTAAGTATGCATGACCAAGTCTGTGGAATTACACAATGATTGGGTTCTGTGAAAGTAATTTGCTTGTGCAGTCGTCCGCTGTTTATCGTCCCTTCTTTATCGATTTTCTGGGCGACACCCACCTACGCAATCACCTACTCCCCTTCCTGCTAATCTACATACATGCAGGCATACATACATACATACATACATACATGCAGGCATACATACATACATACATACATACATGCATGCATGCATGCATACACTTATAAAGTTCAGCTAATTTGTAGTTTATGTTGTCCGAGACAATACGAATACAAATGCTGCTGTTGCTACTCTGTTCGATGATGATGATGATGATGACGATGATGATGACGATGGTGATGATGATGATGTTGATTATTACAATGACGATGATGATGACGATGGTGATGATAGTTATGAAGATGCTGTTAGTATCTAAACTCCATTATCATCATCGTCTACATCAGCATCATCACCCCCACTATTACTATTGTCATCACTGTCATCATCGTAATTATCATTTATAGGAATCGTCATCAGTGAAGGAAAAATATTGATGCACGCACACACACACACACACAAACACACACACACACACACACACACACTCTCTCTCTCTCTCTCTCTCTCTCTCACGCACACACAAACGGACATATTTGTGCGGGTATTGTTGCATATATGTATTAAGAGGTCAAGAACGTCAC
>NC_068981.1:28475256-28476754 GCF_001194135.2 Octopus bimaculoides
TATAACTGTATATATGTGCAGTAAACCGGACATACACGTGTGTGTGCATGTATGGTGCATGTGTGAGCGTGTGTGTTTGTGCATGCGTTTATTTGTGTGCGTGTGTGTCATGTACAGAAATCGTGTCTTGAGTTCGTCTCTTGATTGTGGCTGTATAATGAAAATATGAGTATTCAGTTGGGATACAAACCTATTCTTATTTCTATAATTTATTTATTGATATCTTCCAACAGAGATGGATGCCACCAGTTTCCTTTGACTTTTAATATTATTCAGGTCTTCTAATTTCTTTGAATACAAATACATTTTCATTTCCAATATTTTAGTCTGTATAAATATTCTATTTTAACTACTTCCTGTCAATCTAACCACCGTAATTTCTGTAGTCGATATTCCTCCCTACTTTCAAACGTCAGATACGATATACGTTATAAAAAGGCGGCGAGCTGGCAGAATCAATAGCACGCCGGGCGAAATGCTTAGCGGTATTTCGTCTGCCGCTACGGTCTGGGTTCAAATTCCGCCGATGTCGACTTTGCCTTTCATCTTTTCGGGGTCGATAAATTAAGTACCAGTTGCGTCCTGAAATCGACTGGCCCCTCCCCCTAAATTTCGGGCCTTGTGCCTAGAGTAGAAAAGAATATTAAGAGATTCTACCAGAAGGATTGTTTTTCCTTGCCCTTCCAAACGAGAATTCAACAGTTAAGCAAATCATTTCATTTTACCCATTATGAAAGTAATTATAATTAATAATCATAGCTTGGTTCACTACATTAAGATTGTAAGCATCAAATTTACGGTTTATTCTCAAGGAGGAGACATACCTAGGTATCGTCTACCCCAGGCATTCATCTTCAGTTTCATTCGTATGAATTTCACTACATTTCACACTTCATTTCGCCACATACACATCGTTATCATATGCAGTATATTGCACACTTTTCCATGTAAGACATGTATATAAATCACTATAAACCCATGTAAAGAAACCGCAAAGTGTCAAATGGTATATTCTGGTTTACAGTTTCTTACCTCGCATCTTCAAGTGCCCGCCTTGTAGAATATAGTATGAAGTACCAGCATGTGTATTGCAGGAACACACACACGCACACGCGCACAAATACACGTGTGTGTGTGTGTGTGTGTGTGTGTGTGTGTGTGTGTGTTGCCGCATGTATCTTTGTGGTTCACTGGTAATATATGTGGTTATGTGTCAAAACCATATTCATTTCAGTTCTTTAAGAGCTTAAACTATGGCACTAACGGTCGTGTTGGAGGCTTTTGGGAGGCTTATTTTCTCACACTTAGTCACACATACGTGATACCCTCAGATACTAATTGAACATATATATATATATATATATATATATACATACATACATATGTGCATATATATATATATATATGCATATATGTACACAAGTGCCCATACACACTTATATATATATATATATATATATATATATATAAATATATATATTCATGAACATATATATAT
>NC_068981.1:28478257-28480642 GCF_001194135.2 Octopus bimaculoides
CTGGGGAGAATCATTTTCTTATTGTGCCTTAAAATTTAACTCACTCACCTTAAAATTTCCACCTATTTCTTATTTTTAATTTCCTAAAATTTTCGTTGCGTCTTGCAACCTTTTCAATAGTCTTGACTCTTGAAAAGGTTGCAAGACGCAACGAAAATTTTAGGAAAATAAAAATAAGAAATGAGTGGAAATTTTAACGGTGAGTGTTAAATTTTAAGGCACAATAAGAAAATGACTCTCCCCAGACACAACAGAATATGCTTCAACACACGAAATCACTTAAAAAATCTTGCAAACCAAATCCACAAACGAAATATTGATATTTCTATTTTATGTGTATTTCCCTTATATGCTGTTGCATGTGTATTATTTTGGAAAGCATTTTTCCATTGTACTAAGTATTCTGGGTGTATTTGTTAATTCCCACAGGATATATTGAAAGATATATATCTATATCTATATATATATATATATATATATATATATATATATATATATATATATATATATATATAGATATAGATATAGATATATACGTGTGAGTGTGTGTGTTTTAATTGTTTGTATTCATTGAGCCCTATTGTATGCTATGCTACGATGGGGAAATGTTAAGGGTAATCCATTGAGTTCATATATGTCATATTGCCACATAATGTCACACACAAACGCTGACGTGTGTATATATACTTGCTTATACATCTATTTGTTTATCTGTTGATCATTCTATTTTTCTTCTCTATCACTTTTTCATTTCTTTTCTTTTCAAATGTTTTGTCTTATAAACAAAGACAAATGAATCATGCCTCTACCTTCTGCTTTTGTTTTGTGTTTCCGTTTCAAAAATTATGCAAATATACATAACGCATACGCACACACGCACACACAAATACACAAACACACACATATTCGATAATTAACTTTAAAGCTACTGGCACTTTCATGCGTGAGGCGTTCGTGTGATTGCATGAGTGTACATATGTATACATATACTTGTGTGTTTGTGCTTCCTGTCTCATATACAAAATCTCTGTCGAGATCAGCAGCCATCCTTCAGTTTCGATATAATTAAATAGCAGAAGCATACAGACATGACCGAGTAGTTAAAACGATTGCTTCGCCATCAAAAGGTTCCGGTTCCAATCCCACATTCTGTCATCTTGGTTGGACATCTGTTATTTTTGTTTTAAAAATAGTCTTGGTTCAACTGAAGTCTTGTCGGTGATATTGAGTCGGCAGAAAACGCATGGAATGATATAGTTGCATGGGATGTACAGTAAGTGAAATGTCCAGCCTGTCACATATTCTGTCATGCTGATTCAACCCAAGAATTCCGTTAAAGGTTCAAACTTCTACTAATTGAATTATAATGTAAGTTATTGAGCATTTCACCGACACATGCCCCGTCAAATTACTGAATAACATATATAAACGTTACAAGAAAGATGTGTGATCGAAACTGTGACGACGTTAGTTGCTATCAAAAGTACCACGTGCCTGTTACTCAGCTAGTTTACTCTTAATTTGGTAATTTTAAAACTTGCTGAGATAATTCTCTCACATCAAATATGACTGACATGTATTTCAAAATCAGAAGAATCTTCATTGATTCTGTGACTTAGTTCCAACGGAGTACGTACCTTTTACGAATAGTAAAAGTTATTTTACATTTACGTTTGTGAAGACTAGCAAATCTCGTTGAAAATCGATCAGAAAAAATATATATAGCGTCTGGATCGTTGCGAAAAAGTTGTAAAGATTACAAAACAAAGCAGCAATCTTTTCAAGGAATGACATGAAAACTGTGTAAGCGTACTTTGACTTAACTATATTCAGTATAACCTCCTTTATTTATGATCCAATCGGTTATCCGAACAAAATACTCTGCGCTTGTTATGCTCGAATGCTGAAAACTAATCGTACGAAGTATCTGCTATCATGGTCATTCAGATCGGAAATGATAGTGGGTGAAGCTCCAACAGTTTTGGCTTAAAAGAACCCAGCGGGATGCCAACGCAAAAAAATCGTAATAGTACTTGTTGATTTTCCCATGCAAGTCGACGGAGTCCCCGATCTTGAAACTCTCTTTTGTATACCCGACAGTTATTCATCTTAAACACCAATATAGTTACCCGTCTCGATGTTGGCTCGTAGAGCCACAAATTCGTAAGGGAAATATTTTAATCAATGGAATTTATTTCCATATGTGATTGCTTACTATATTTCAGCGACCATAGTTTAAATTTGTCGAAGGCCGGAAATAAATACACGAAAAGGATTATTATTATTATTATTATTATTATTATTATTATTATTATTATTATTATTATTATTATTATTATTATTATTAAAATTAAAAAAAACAGTGCCATTTGTTATCTAGTGAAC
>NC_068981.1:28481117-28485548 GCF_001194135.2 Octopus bimaculoides
TATTATTATTATTATTATTATTATTATTATTATTATTATTATTATTATTATTATCAACATCATCATCATTATTATTATTATTGAGTGAGAGAGCAGTGCATGCCATCAAAGTGACACTGGGGTAAAATATACGAAGCCCAATATACCCATCATGACTACCCGTCTGATAAGGGTACACCAGGCACATGCATCACAACCATATGTGCGCGACATGGTGATCTCATATCAAAATAAACAGCGCATGACCTCGCAGATGGGGCCTAGTTAGAATTTTCTTCAGGTCGAGTAGTTCAACCCGCTCAAAAAGTCCCTGAATAAGGGATTTTAAGGATGTTGAACGAAACACCCATGTCTCCAGCGGTGAATTATCCAAGCCCCAAATAATTCCTCTCAACACATGGCTATGATGCTCCCCTACTACATCTGCTGGTGATCAGGGATGCACATATCGTCAGCCATTAAGGGACATGCTCAACTGGTGAAGGTGAAGCAACTGACAAGCAAATCTCTGGTATTGAGCAGAATATTCGTTGTAGCTCATCTTCTATACCGAGACAAAACAATGTTCTATTATTATATTTCATCTTCCATCGAGGTTGACTGTGCCTTTCATCTTTTCGAGATCGATGAAATTAGTACCAGTTGAGTACTCGGGGCGATGTAATCGATTGTCCCTCTGCCTCTAAAATTCCACTTTTTGTGCATATAGTAGAAAAGATTATTATTATTTCTCGGCGCTTCAACATTTCTGTCAACTTATCTGAAATTGCTGGAAGGTAACATGCAAAGTAACATAGATTTCTTTAAAAAAAGAATATCTAAAACTAAATGAAAGAAAACAACAAAACGACAACAATATCAGCAATAAAACAAACAAAATTTTGCGAAGTCTCACTAACCAAAATACATAAAATCAAAAGACCAAAAGCAGGTGGTGGTTTGAACAATTTCAATGGCGTTTTGTAACTAGAATTTTACCCCTTTCTTTCGTTCTTTCCATTTTCGGTTTGACACAACTAAATGTTGTTTTAATTGTATTCGACAAATGACATTGTCTGTAAGATGCTTTTTTTTTCTACATTTATTCTACTATTTTTTTTTTTATTGTTTATATGTTTCTCGTTTTCTTCTTCTGAGATCGGAAGTTGTTGTAAACTTTTCTCGAAAACGAAAACAACATTTCTGTCGTTTTGGAAAAGAAAATTGCATGGCATACAAAACAAATGTGTTCACACACACAGACACACACATACACACACACACACATATATATAAGCATATACAAGGCCTGTAGTGCTTTACTTTTCAAATATCCATTTATGTATTATGCACGTGTACATGTATGTATTTTGTCTATTTTCTCTGCTACCTTTTCTCTGTCTGTCTGTCTCTCTCTCTGTCTTTCAGTCTGTCTGTATGACATGGATTCCTTATGTGTGGATATGTGTATATAAATATAATATTTCCATATATTTGTTAGTCTTAATACTTGATTTTCGCTATAGATATGTAAATCCTCAAGGTTCCCCCAACAAAACACTTATCAACGTGCTAATAGTTTCTTATAAATGGAAAGAAAGGAAATACAACTCTTTATTAAATTCAAGGAAAATGGGTAAGAGTTGTGATTTCCACTATATTTTAGCACTCAAACAGAATCCTTAGAGTTTAAGGTAGAGTTCTTAAAACTTATGGTTCAGATGCAAACTTTCATTCTTCTGGAGTTTATAATGTGCCAATCAATTGCAGAAGTTGGTCGATTTTAATCGAGTGATCTTCATTCGCAAAATTGCTGCTCTTGTGCCTGAATAAAAATTTATTTTGGGCAATGGATCCTCCGAATCATTAAAACGTGGGAAAAACACCTTATAGTATCTCTTTTTCGGTTCTTTACGCTGTGAGTTCAAATTTCACGAAGGCCAACATTTTGCCTTTGTTTTATCCCGCCAGGATCGATAAAATAGGATATATATCAAGTATTCATTTTGATGTCGATGTAATCGACCAAACGTTTCCTCGCATAATTGCTGGCCTTCTATCTAATTTCGAAAATACTACTACTACTACTACTACTACTACTACTACTACTACCACCACCACTGCTACTACTACTACCATCACCACCACCACCACCGCTACTACTACAACTACTACTACTACTACTACTACTACTACCACCACCACCACCACCACTACTACTACTACTACTACTACTACTACTACTACTACTACTACCACCACCAAAAAAACCCACCACCACCACCACTACTACTACTACTACTACTACTACTACTACTACTACTACTACTACTACTACTACTACTACTGCTGCTGCTGCTGCTGCTGCTGCCGCCACCACCACTGCTTCTTCTACTACTACTTGTATTAGTAGCAGATATAATTTCTTGCTCCTGACATCGTAGTTATCTATCTAATCTTTCTACATTCATCACACTAAGTTCATTGATTTATACAAACACTCGTGTAGTATTCACAGCGCGCTAGTTTGTTTGTTTACTTCGCTAGTACTTTATTTATTTATTCAATAATTATGGCAACGTCGTGGTAGAATTAGTTGGAACATCGGGGAAGAAAAATGCCTTGTATATATCTTCAGGTTTTTAGATATTGACTTCATTACCTATCGAGGTAAAGTTACCCTATCATCCTTGCAGAGGTCGATAAAATATGTACCTTGTACTACTTGTTTAGTACCGGAGGCTATTTCGTCGAGTAAACTCCTTCCCCTCAAAAATTGTTGATTTTGTTGTTTAAATTAGGAACTATTAATTATTTATGAATATTTTTAAGATTAATTAATTTCATATATTTTTGTCAGCATGTTTCTCTTCTGCGCTATTTCGACTGAGGCAAACAGCTATAAGGAACAAATTTACACTTTGTATTTCGTTTTATTAATAATGCAAGAATATGTTCTACATAAAACCAGATAACAAATTTGGTGTTCACGTAATGTAACGAGTCATGAAATAAGAATTAACATCTTGTCATTAGTTTAATTTTCAATTCTGATTATAAAACGCAGGGATGTCTATTAGTACGTCATTGTCTGGCAAAACTGTTACAAATTATCCTTCGCTGATGAGATCTAATAAAACCATAACATGTTCAAGAGTTATCCTTAAACTGCCAAATATTAAATTCACTCCTCTGTTTCGTTGCACATATTGAGTTTTTAATAAACTTAACTAAATCGAACTTCCTATACTTCAGTTTTTATCTTTTATCTTTTACTTGTGTCAATCATTGGGCTGCAGCAATGCCGAGGCACATTCTTAAACAGTTTAGACGATTAAATCGAACCTAGTACTTATTTTATAAGCCTGGTACTTATTCTAATGGTGTATTTCGCAGAATCGCTAAGTTACGAGAACGTAAACAAACCAACACCGGTTGTCTAGCAGTGGTGGGTTGGGCTTTTTTCAGTTTCCGCCTGC
The DNA here is from genome assembly GCF_001194135.2 of Octopus bimaculoides. Taxonomy (NCBI): domain Eukaryota; kingdom Metazoa; phylum Mollusca; class Cephalopoda; order Octopoda; family Octopodidae; genus Octopus; species Octopus bimaculoides. The sequence continues at coordinate 28,484,576 of NC_068981.1, forward strand.
CAAATCCAGTCCCACAGCTTTGGCCGGCGCAATGTTATAACAGAAGACACTTACCCAAGGTGCTACGCAATGACACTGAACCGAGAACCATGTGGTTGGGAAACAAATTTCTTACCACACAGCCACGGGTGTAGAATTTATCGTAATCATATTTGTACCTCCCAATAACGATTGTAATTTGATTAACTGAGAAAAGATTAACCCATTACGTTTGGTATGTTGAGTTAGCAGAAATCTGGACAATGGTTTTGAATAGTTTACTCCCCAACTCAAAGTAGGCAGCTTACAAGAAGAGGGAAAAAAGAAATTTATTGTGAAGGAACTTATAAAGATTTGTATAACGTACTCAAACACACACACAGAGAAGAGAGAAGGAGAGAGAGAGAGAGAGAGAGAGAGAGAGAGAGAGAGAGAGAGAGAGAGAGAGAGAGAGAGAGAGAGAGAGAGAATTATCTAAAAATATATGTAAAATGGAATAGATTCGGCGTCCTAAGGAGATACGAGTTCTGATGTTCCAGAGTGGAGCTTGCACTGGCGAGTAGGCAATTCTTGAATGTACAGAAAGGAAAGATAGAATGTTTACAAAGTATATAGAAAGTATGTGGAAGAATGTATTGAAATAGATTGTTTATAGCTAGTCGAAATACTGTATTGACAGGTTCTTCGCATTATCTATGTACCACTCTCTCTCTCTCCCACTTTTTCTCTTTATATATACATATGTATTTTCTGTGTGCGTGTGTGTCTATGGATCTATAATAGAAGGAAGTTTATGAATCTCAGGAGGAAGATCTTAGTTTATCTCAGCAAGATATGTAAGCACAGATTGTACACAAAACGTAGTCGGTGCTATGACTCTATGTCTATATGAATTAAGCAAACGCGAAAGAATAGCCCTTAAATATACCTGATATATGTGTGTGCTTGTGTGTAGTACAGATATGCATATACAACGCATTATATGTATATATAT
>NC_068981.1:28485666-28489617 GCF_001194135.2 Octopus bimaculoides
TATATATATATATATATATATATATATGTATGTATGTATACGCGTGTAAACACAAACAACGTATGTAGTGAGAATGATAATGTATATATTCACGTGTATACACACACAGACACACACACATGCTGAATATGTTTATTATACATAAAAATATGACGGTGTTTGAACAACATTAGTCATTTTTATTCATCCGTACATGTATGCTAGCGCGTTCATGCATTTTGCGTGTTAAAGACCGTCCACTGGGTTTTAATAAAGCTTTAATGGAATATTGCACCGGTATTCACTGTTCCCCCGATTGAGGGAATGTGCTGAATAGAATAACCTATTTAAGGCAACTAAACATGTTCTTGCGTACTAAGAATTTTTCTTCATTGCCCATACCCCTATAATATTCAGATAATTTTGAGTATGGTATGTTATATATTATATAGATATACGAATTATATATACAGGGGTGTGCAAATATGTATGCATGTTTGTATGTATGCTGGTATGTATATGTGGATGTGCTTTATTATTCACTGTTACTTCCTTACCAAAACGAAAGAGCCAGTTTCTAAACGAGAAGCAAAGCTCGTTCATCAGAGTTCAAACAGGCAGTCGTGTATGTGTGTATTAAACGTTTATGTATTTCGTATTTAAAATTTAGCCTCGCATTTGGAAACGATGAATTATCTTCTCCCCAAATCAAACAGCAGAATTAATGTCAATACAAGATCAACTGAAAGTTGAACGAGCCAAATTATTCAGATGCGGTTTCTCTCTAAAATCTTGGCCGAATGATGACAAATGATGTTAGTCTTCAACCAAAATCATTAGATGACGTCAAATATAAATAATTTAAATATTTGAAAGCAAAGAAGGCATTATGTAGACTTTCAATTTATGCATAGATAGATAGGTTTGATAATTAAAAACATACATTACATACACACACACATCGATAGATAGAAAGATACATTAGTATTGATCTTTTTTAATAGTAAATAATAAGAAAAGATAAATAACAAACAATAGAACGTGGATAAATTCCAATTGAAATTCAACGGCAGATGGACAGACTGATAGAATATTATAGATCTATCTAAATAGATAGTTGTGGATACGTGGTTTTATATATATATATATATATATATATATATATATATACACACACATAATATGAAGATAGAGAGAAAGAGACAGAAAGGCAAACAGAGACAGAGAATAAGTAGTGAGATAACAACTTTATTCGGTGGCCAATGAAGGAAGAAAGACCGAAACGTGGAATAGGGGAATATGAGAAAGCACAATCTCCTTCTTCCCCGTTTCCCTCATGTTCTGAATATTAAGCTTTCCACATTTGTTTGATAATCAGCACAGATCGAACTCTTGATAAACACATGCCGATATTCTGTCTTTGAAAGAGCTATAAAGGAGGAAAGGAACAAAGAAAAAGAAATCAGCAAAAAAATATCTAAAAAAAAGTAAATGAAAAAAATTGAAAAAAAAATGGCTGCTTTCTTCTTCCAAATCCGCTTGTAAACTACAAAGCCACAATTTTTTTATGGATCTTTCTATTGTATTTGGCCATGAGGGAATATTTGAGGGACGGGAATACCGTGTGGGAGAGTGTACGAGTGGTGATGAAGTGATGGGAAAGACAAAAATACAAAAATTATAAATAAATACATAGAAAGAAAAACCTAAAAATCAGTCGATCTTCAGTAAATACAATATGGCGGCCAGATTTAGTTCGTTGTTGTTGTTTTTTAGTTAACAAAGTTGTAACAGTGGTTAGATAGAAATCTATTTCGAGTGTAGAATAAATAATCTCGGCCCCAGAAAACCGTGATTAACTCAAGACATGGGGTTAAATAAAGAAGAAATACGATTTCAATATATAGTCTGGTGAATTCTGTTCACTATTCAAAATGTGCTTTTCCTTTAGATATTTCTCTCCTTCTCTCTCCCTCTCTCTCTCTCTCTCTCTCTCTCTCTCTCTTTCTCTCTCTATCCATCTCTCTCTCTCTCTCTATCTCTCTCTCTCTCTGTTAAACTTTTTATCTGCCTATCACTCAAATCCCTCACATTTTGCATTTGGCTCCACACTATCTCTCCCTCTCTCCCTCTCTCTCTATCTATCTATTTATCTATATCTCTCTCTCTCTGTTAAACTTTTTATCTGCCTATCACTCAAATCCCTCACATTTTGCATTTGGCTCCATACTATCTCTCTCTCTCTCTCCCTCTCTCCCTCTCTCTCTCTTTCTCTCTTTCTCTTTCTCTCCCTCTCTTTCTTAATGATCTTCTCTTTATCTTTCCGCTGCTGTTCTCAAACATTTCATCTCTATCATTCTAATCCATTCGCATCATTCTTTATTCTTCTTTATCCCCCACCACCACCCTTTCTCAGCAATATTTTTTATCTCTCTATCATTGTAAACTTCACTCTCTTTCTCCTCTCTCTCGCTCTCTATCTTTACATCTCTCTGTTAATCTCTCTCTCCCCCTCTCTCTCTCTCCCACTCTCTCTCTTTCTTTCTCTCCCTTCATTTTATCGCTTTGTCCCTCAAATCCTCTATCGATCTTTCTTTGCATCATCTCTCTCTCTCTCTCTCTCCATCTCCCTTTCATGAATGTTTTATCTCTCTATCATTGTAATCCTGCATCCAATATTTTCCCTTTATCACTTTCTGTATGTCCCTCCCACTCTGTCTGTCTGTCTGTCTGACTGCCTCTCACTCTCTCTCTCTCTCTCACACACACACACACACTTTCTCATGCGCACGCACCCTCACACGTTCTCATTTTCTTAAACTCCTTACTTCTCAATCACTTTAATATTTCTCTAACTTCACTTTTACTACCACCATTCAATCCATTGTATGTACAAATATATTTGTTCTTTCTATATCAGGATACTTAACTTATTATTTCGATTTAAAATTTGTTTAAACATTCACTAAATATGTATCTCTCTCTCACTCTCTCTCTCACTCTCTCTCTCACTCTCTCTCTATCTGCCTATCTATCTATATCTTAAACATAGGCACACAAATATATTTAGAGCGATGCACACACACACACTCACCATATTCTATGTACATATATACACATGTATATATATATATTTGTATGCGCTTTTGTATGCAAACTATTAAAATAAGTTGCACACAAATAAACTTAAAGATTACAGTCTGCGCCCGAGTCTCACTAGACATGCATATGTCCATATATTTATGTGTATGTGCAGTTATGCATTATGTATATCCGATGAAGGGATATAATAAATATCCTTGAAACAGCTGTAAGACATTTTATTTATAAATGTTCTATATTATACACAGCCTTGGTCTTTTATCTCATTACGAAAAGTAAATCCTTATCTATATATATATATATATATAATTTTACTTTCTTCTATTAGTTTTACTAATAGCACTACTACCATGTTGGAGCACAACTTTCATACGCATAAGTTAATCGTAATAAACCTTGTCAATATTTTAGTTCAATTTAGCGGATAGTTAAGACACACCCGATAAAAATATACATGTGTGTGTGCGTGTGTGTGTGTGTGTATGTGTGTGTGTGTGTGTGTGTATGTGTGCGTTTATATATATATAAATTTATGATGAGATTCCACATACTTTCAAGCATAATGTATCCGTTAGTCCCAGGGTAGATCAGAAATCATTTGGATATGTTGCCGCGAGGAAGGACCGAAGTTAATACCATCTAGTTATGAAGTTACGTTTTTATATATATGCTGTTATAGATGCACGCAAATTATGAACATCTCTGAACTTCTGCTTCATAAATTTATCGCATTTATACACCCACTTACAAATATGTAGATGTACCCTCAGTACACACACACACACACACACACACACACATATGTGAATACATTTAGATACATGCCTATATTGGACGAACATTCGTGTGTTCGTATCCGGTCTCTCTCTC
>NC_068981.1:28489810-28494244 GCF_001194135.2 Octopus bimaculoides
TATATATATATATATATATATATATTGTATATGCATTTATGTATATATGTATACATATACAGATATACATGTTCGGATTTACGCACATATCTACCTTCAGATTTACAATGCATAAAACAAGCAGCTAACAAATAAAATATAAAACGATATAAAAAAATTACAGAAGACAAATGTAATAAATCCAAGACAAGCAACACAAAAATCACACATATACGTTAATAAGTCCTACGTATATAAACACAATACTATACAGTATGTACCTTAGAACAAGCTATACGCATCTATACAGTTTTACTTTAAGAGTCTTACAGACATACATGCACACACGCACACACACATAAACTCACATATACACACAACGCATATATCTTTATTTTCTTTTTTCACACCATATTGTTCATCTCCTCCCTGAGTGGGATTATTTAAAAACTAAACGTTTACCCCGAGTCTCTGGTTGTCCATGTTTACATTTCTACGTCCTACTTGTGTATAAGATGCCTCTTCACACTGTATAAGCGTATTTCGCCAAGTTCGCTGTAGTTGTTGAAATATACTGCTTTTTCTTGTCAAACCTACACCATTCAAAAAAACGTATGTATGCGCATGTGTATGTGTGTGTATGTGTTTTCTTTTTCTTTTTCGTTTACAGTCTTTATCTAATATTTTTCTCTCCCTTTCAGCTCTCTCACTCTCTCTCTTTCTCACTTCCTCTCGTTCTGTACAAATCTTTCAAACAGAACTTCTGTCTTTCACCCTTATCTCTCCCTCACTGTCTCTCCAAATCTTTCTACTATTTTTAAATATCCATAGCTATTCAATCTAGCTATTATTTCCTACTGCCTCTCTCTCTCTCTCTCTCTCTCTCTCTCTCTCTCTCTCTCTCTCTCCCGCTCCCTCTCTCTTTATGTGTCTCTCTCTCGCGCTCTCTCTTTCCCTCCCTCTTTCCATTTCACACTCACATATACCTATAGATCTCTCTTTTGTTTTATTCTTTACATTTACCTTTAGTATATCTGTTTATGCCTGCCTCGCTTTCTTCTCTCACCTAGTTCGCGCGCGCGTGTATGTGCTTTCGTGTGTTACGCTTCTGTGCGTGTGTATCTGTTAACATACACAGATATGTACAACTTTCCTCCTATCTTTCTTCTTTCCGTCTCTCTCTCATACATACTGACGGTAATGCGAGGGAAAAAGAAAAAAATTTAATTCCTATTCGGCATGGTCGCAAAATCGACTCGATGTTACGGTTATATGCCCCTTAAATCAGTGCTTCTCAAACTATCTGATGTGGCGTATCGGCAATGTGCCAGGGACCGGTAATATTTCTTAGTAATATTAATATATATTAATATATAAGATAAAAAAAAAACTGCCAACTTTTTATAATATACATATAAAAAGTTGGCAATTTTTTTTTTTATCTTATATTTATTTTGTAAACAAGTATAGGCGCAGGAGTGACTGTGTGGTAAGTAACTTGCTTACCAACTACATGGTTCCGGGTTCAGTCCCACTGCGTGGCATCTTGGGCAAATGTCTTCTACAATGACCTCGGGCCGACCAAAGCCTTGTGAGTGGAAACTGAAAGAAGACTGTCGTATATATGTATATACATATGTATGTGTGTGTGTATGTTTGTGTGTCTGTGTTTGTCCTCCCAACATCGCTCGACAACACATGGTGGTGTGTTTACGTCCCCGTAAACTAGCGGTTCGGCAAAAGAGACTGATAGAATAAGTACTAGACTTACAAAGAATAAGTCCTGGGGTCGATTTGCTCGACTAAAGGCGGTGCTCCAGCATGGCCGCAGTCAAATGACTGAAACAAGTAAAAGAGTAAAAGAGTAAAAGAGTAAATGATACAATATTACATAAGCATTTTACAAGCATTTTATAATGTTTCGTTCTTTTCCGGAAACTCGCCGCGAACCGGCAACTGATGGCTTGCGAACCGACACCGATCCACACGGACCACCGCTTTGAGTAGCCTTGCATTAAATCACGCTCCGTGGTCCTAAGTTAGAAAACACGCTGAATAATGCCGTTTCTAGATAAACAAGCAAAAGTGGATTGTCACGGCTGGAGCCCTTTTCATTATACGAAACATAAGATCAGGACTGAACTGTCGTAAAGTAACGCGACGCTATCGTTGTAGCTGTCATTACCTTTGTTGGTGGTGTTCTTGTATTTACTATCGTTGTCATTATCCTCATAATATCTTTGCTGATATTGCTGTTATAGTCATCGTTATCAGTTTTGCTACCGTGGCTATACTCCTCACCTTAGCTGCTGCTGCTGCTACTGTCGTTTTTATCGTCGTCATCATCATCAGCGCGGTTTCATCACCGTTATAATAATCGCTTTGTTCATTGTTATTGTTGTGTTATCATTGTAGTTTTCATCGTTATCCACAATATCATTATTGTGATCATCATCGTTATATCGTCAATGCTGCTATCGTCACTATCGTTATCATATATTGTCTTTGCCATAGTCGCTATTATTGCTTTTATCATCGTCCTCGATCTAGTCCTTGTCAATCAGTTGAAACTTTTTCATTTTTAAGTCGCGCAACATCTTTTCTTACCGTACAATAGTCATCTGATTTTTAATATACCTTAATGTAAATTATATATGCCATCGCTTTTACAAACACCACCAATGACACGAAAACTGCCGCAACCACATTTAAGAATCCTTTGTACGATAGGGACAACGCCTGAAATTTTGCGGGAGAGCGCTATCGATTACAGCAAATGCTTTGCTTATCCGGTACTTATTTTATCGACCTCAGAAGGATTATGCAGTACTTATTTTATCGATCTCAAAAGACGACTTCGGCAGAATTTGAACTCAGAATGTAAAGACAGACGAAATGACTCTAAGAATTCTGACCAGCAACTATATTTAATGATGATGATAATGATGATGTTGGTGATGATGATGATGATGATTATGATGATGATGATGATTTCTGCTACTGGCAACAAGGGCCCAAGATATTCACGACAAAGTAAAAAGCGAAAAACGCTTTGTTACGAATTTTTTTTTTACTAGCCACAAGGACTCAAGACATTCAAGACAACACAAAAAAAAACGAAATACGACTCACTTGTTAGGCGCTAGTTGGCAGAATCGGTACCGCGCCCGACGAAATACTTAGCGGCATTTCATTTGGTTTGAGTTCAATTTCTGCCGAAGTCGACTTCGTCTTTCATCCTTTCGAGATCGATAAGATAAGTACCAGCTGAGCACCGAGATCGATGTAATCAAATCATCCACACTCTCCAAAGAAAAATTGCCGGCCTTGTGCCAAAGTTTTAAGCTACTACTACTACTGTTATTATTATTATTATTATTATTATTATTATTATTATTATTATTATTATTAGTAGTAGTAGTAGTAGTAGTAGTAGTAGTAGTAGTAGTATTTGTATTATCAAAGGCGGTGAGCTGGCAGAATCGTTAGCACACCGGGAAAAATGTTTGACGGCATTCTGTCTGTCTTTATGTTCTGAGTTCAAATTCCAACGAGTTCGACTTTATCATTCATCCTTTCGAGGTCGATAAAATAAGTACCAGTTGATTACTGTGGTCGATGTAATCAACTAACCCCTCCCCTAAATTTTAAGGCCTTGTGCCTATAGTAGAAATTATTATTATTATTATTTCGTATTTTTGGATTTTTTACAGTAGGATTAATTGATAATTTTAACACTATCGTGATTATAATTATGAAGTAAGTTATAATTGCAATTATCATCATCATCATTATTATCATCAACAACAATATCAATCCCTCGTTCCCAAACGTCTCTCCTTGTGTCATCACCAGCAAAGAACAAAATGGCCACCAGCTGTGGAGTGTGTGTCCACTTGTAATATCGATGTTACTTACCACTTCAGTGTTTGAGTGTCGTCTTTGTCGTAGTAGAAATAATATTAATAGTGACGTTAATGGTGGCGGTGGTGGTAGTGGTGGTGGTGGTGGTGGTGGTGGTGGTGGTGGTGGTGGTGGTGGTGGATTGTAGAAAGGTTGCTGTAAGTATTGGCTCTGCTGCAGCTACTGTTGTTGAAGAGGATGATGTGGTGATGATGATATTCCTACGATAACCGTGATCGAGTTTAGCGATGACGATGATGATGATGATGATACAGATACATCAGGACAAAAATACTGCTGCTGCTGCTGCTGCTGCTGCTGCTGCTGTTGATGATGATGATGATGATGAGAAGGAGGAGGAGGAGGGAAATGGTGTTGTGTGACAAATACACATTTTCCCCCAGACCTGATCCGACATATAAGTTTGGAAATAAAGCAGCAGAAGTCATCAATACATACACACGCACACAAACGCACACACAAACACACACACACACACACACACACACACACACACACACACACACACACACACACACACACACACACACA
>NC_068981.1:28495378-28496657 GCF_001194135.2 Octopus bimaculoides
AAACTGATAGAAGTCCGTCGTATATATGTATATATATATATGTGTGTGTGTGTGCGTGTTTGTGTGTCTCTGTGTGTTTGTGTGTCTGTGTGTGTTTGTGTGTCTGTGTGTGTTTGTGTGTCTGTGTGTGTTTGTGTGTCTGTGTTTGTCCCCCCAACATCACTTGACAACCGATGCTGGTGTGTTTACGTTCCCGTAACTTAGCGGTTCGGCAAATAAGACCGATAGAATAAGTACTAGGTTTACTCTAGTAAAAGAGTAAAAGAGAGTAACCGTACTCTTTATATTTTCATCTGTATCTACACCTTTCTCTCCCAGCTTATCATACATTCTAATTTTACCTATTTATTTCCTTGGTTTCTTTCTTCCCCCCGCCTCACCTCATTCATGCTCTCTTTCCTTCTAAAACAATTTCTTCCTATTTCATTCTCATTCTTTCCTATTACTCTTTTCATTCTAATTCCATCTTGGCAATAGCTTTCTGACGTCACAGTTTCTTTCTTTCCGTCACTCTATCAGTCCCTCTTTTTCCTTTTACTTAAAATTTTTCTTTTCGACTCCCACTTTTATTTAACCTTTCTCAGTTCTTTTCATCATTTCCTGTACCTCCTTCCATTTGTTTCCCTTCCTTTTATATCCTTCTTTTATCCTTCTTCACTTCTTTTCGTCTTCCTTTATTTTTCCCGCCCATTTTGTTTTCGTCACCTTTGTCATCTTTCAACGTTTGTTAGGTTTATTTACGTTGGGCAGATATTCCTAGAGAACACTTTATTCTGAAGTTGAATGCAAAAGAGAACGATAAAACCAAGAAGGTGGTTTAAGAATCAGATTGGGGATGGATTGAAGTATGACAGGAAGGAAACTATAAAAGACAACCACAAACCTGCCATTGTTTGGCTAAAGACACAGACAGCCATGTCTTATAAAACCTACGTCCACAATTTCATTTCTTTCTTCCTTTTTTTCATGGCTGGTTATACAAAAACTGAAGTCAAAACTTCTGTTTAACGATCGCAACTCTGTCTGTCTATCTATCTATCTATCTATCTATCTATCTATCTATCTATCTATCTATCTATCTATCTGTCTGTCTGTCTGTCTGTCTGTCTGTCTGTCTGTCTACACTCAAATGCACACAGGCGCACATGTTTGTCTGTCTCTATCTCTCTATTTGTCTTTCTATATATCTGTATATTTATTTATCAGTCTATCTATCTATCTATCTATCTATCTATCTATCTATCTATCTATCTATCTATCTATCTACTTATCTATTTAT
>NC_068981.1:28496738-28498221 GCF_001194135.2 Octopus bimaculoides
TTATTTATCAGTCTATCTATCTATCTATCTATCTATCTATCTATCTATCTATCTATCTATCTATCTATCTATCTACTTATCTATTTATCTACCTACAATCAAATGCACACACGCTCACCTATAAAGATTCTATTAGAATGCTGAGTCCAACAAAAGTGGCTGTCTCGTTCAAGAGCATATCAAGGAAAATAAAAGCTCTACTCACACGTATTTGTAAATGAACATGTAACTTCATGATATGCATGTGCGCACGCGCGCGTGTGTGTGAGTGTGAGTGTGCCTGCGTGTGTATCTGCGCGCGCACACGTTTATTGTATGTGCTAATGCGTGGAAGCACACACATACACATCCAAATATATATATAGATATAAATGTTCGTGTGTGTGTGCACATGTGAATATTTGCTGGGTGCGTATATGTATTCATGTTTAGCTAATATTGTATAACCTTGGTAATAATAATAATAATAATAATAATAATAATAATAATAATGATAATAATAATTGTGGAGCAAGAACAAAGGCTGAATTAGTAGTGATTAGAAATCCAGATTTGTTCAAAGCGTAGTACTGTTATAATATATCCTAAAGGTTTTAGTTGTCTTCTTCATAGGTTAACTAATCCTACAGTGAATTCAACAGTTTATCTGGCAAGAATAGGAAGGTTCTATTTCCTCTGTAGTTTCTGTAATAGCTTGCTTTGATCGACGTGTTTATAGCCATCGAAATAGTTAGAGAGACAAGAGAGCCACATACTCCTGTATGGTTTACTCGCAAGATGTATCGTTTACATCAAACGCACGCGCGCTGATGCGCGGCATACACACACACACACACACACACACACACACACACACACACACACACACACACATTTACATGTACACATTCATGTATATATATGTAAATAAATCAAAGTGTGTGCGTATACGTATCTGTGTTCAGATATATGTATGTGTGTGTATGTATATATATATATATATAAGAATATGTAGTATATGTGTGTTGACACAAATACTCACGCACACGCATGCGCAAATAAGATGTAGTGCAGGAAATAAAAGATTTGGGAATATAACCGGTATATAGTGTTGTGATAATCGTATCTCTCGTAGAATATACTTCTTCAATATCTTTTTACGCATTCATATGTTTTAACGTGGATTTGGATACGATGGTAGTGTATCCATTCAGTTTACACACACACACACACACAGAGAAACACACAGACAAACACAGACACACACACAGACACAAATACCAAATACATGTGAGAGTATGTTTGGGAGAGAAAATGTGTACGTGAATGGATGCATGTACGGATATAGAATGTTATACATCTAAAGAGATGCAGGGAAAACACGACTTGCATATTCTCAAAAGGGTAACCAAATCCATGACTAGTTGTAACTGGATGTTGCTTATGTCAAAAGTCATACAGCCATATATATATATATATATATATATATATATATATATATATA
>NC_068981.1:28498571-28499766 GCF_001194135.2 Octopus bimaculoides
ATATATATATATATATATACACACATACACACACACACACACACACACACAGACACACACACACACATATATATATATATATATTTATATACATATATATTTATATATATTTGTACTTATATATGTGTGTGTGTGTAGAGAGAGAGAGAGAGAGAGAGAGACTCTCATATGCACATGTAATGAATACTGCACACACACACACACACATGTATGTGAATATATTACATACACACATATGTATATGTTCGATGCCGGGGATATTGATTTTGTTGCTATGTGTACTTTTTACCGTTTTTTTGTTTGTTTGTTACAGTTTTGTGTTGTTTTTCTCGTTTCAATGGTGTTTCCCAGGTATTCATTGTACATTATTGTTATCAGGCATGTAATTTCCATTGATGTTGCTTGTTTTTATATACCCACTACTGTTGTTTAACATTATTCTAATCGCTCATTATGTGTGTGTGTATGTGTGTGTATTCACAAAGGTGAATACGTATTTGAAATCTCGGAAACCGTAGGCCATAATTTCTGTCTCCAAAGAAACTATTGCCTTCAGATCTTGGAAAATGACTCTTCCGGGGTTTTTCGTAAGGTATCACTGAACTGAGGACAAACACTATAATCTATATTTTGCCGTTCAATCCCTGCAGTGCATGTGTGTGAGTGTGTGTGTGTAGCAATATATGCGTATATGTAACTATATATATGTGTGTGTGTATAAGCATTTATACATGCATGTGTGTACGTGTGTGTATATCTTTGTCTAAATGTCAATATTACTATGAATCTGTTCAGTCCTTTTATGTTTTGTCCATGTTTATGTTATTTACTCTGTGCCATATTCTGGTCGTCGTAGCAAAAATTTGCATTGTATGCTCTTCTGTTATATCATGTTTTGTTTGTGTATATTCTAACCGAGTGCTTAGAAATTCTTTTCGTCCGCTATGATTATTATGCCTTTCCATTTTTAATCTTCTATTACATCATAGTATATGTTATTATATTATTTTTGTGACTGCTTTATTATTTCTTATTAATATTTTCTGAAGGATACCCATCTGTCTATCTATCTATCTATCTATCTATCTATCTATCTATCTATCTATCTATCTATCTATCTATCTATCTATCTATCTATCTATCTGTCTGTCTGTCTGTCTATCAAGACTTCTTTCTACCTACAAATTCTCTCTCT
>NC_068981.1:28499965-28504367 GCF_001194135.2 Octopus bimaculoides
ATATATATATATATATATATATATAACTATATACATACACACACGCATGCATTTATATATTCTTACATAAACCTACAACCACCACTTTTATATATTTGCGTGTACGTTTGTGTGTGTGTGTGTGTGTGTGTGTGTGTGTGTGTGTGGCAACACTATCAGAATGCATGAGTTACAACATTGATAAAGCAGAGATCAACCAGACAGAAATGTGTCGCTTGCGTCCTAGACACTGCTTAACTCTCGACGAATAAGCTTACGTTGCGTTAAGTTGATAATGTTGGTGACACAAAGGTGAGGTATCATCAAGTTAGTTCTTTGTCTTGCTGTGCTGACAAACTTACAACGATCTCTCTCGAAAGGGGAGATTATCTGCAGTCTGTATTACCTTTTCTTATATAATTATGCAGCTCTCCGTGACATTTGTCAATTCATGTGTTACGTTTTAAAAAAAAAAAACTGTATCAAAATAATAATAAGAGAATTCATATAACTAATAAAAATTTCTGAGTTGCTATTTCATAAATGTTACTAGCTTGAAAAGTTACCATTTTATATATGTTTATAGCTTGAAAGGAAGTAACTATTGTGATAGAAGATCTTTATTTTGTGTATTCGAATCTAAAAGGTATACAAATGTAGTAACGAAATTTTTGTATGTCCAAATACAAGTAATAGAATGATAAGTACATATTTATAACATTATAAATTTAATCCTGAGAATTACGTTGTAAATAATATTCAATATCACAAAAATGGACAACGTACCAAAACCTCCTGTGAGAGGAATCGAATCACGTAACTATCACTTGATCGTAAACTACATCTCCGACTGTCCTAAATGGACACTGCCATTCGCAATATTCTAATTCAATGCTATAAAACTTTTTTTCTGTCATTCAATTATTTGAAAATAGAAGATAAAAAACGATAGATACGCGTTTTATCTTCCGTCAATGGGCCTCCTGTTCTTTCCTGTCACAAATTGGTGCTTACAACGTCTAATGCAATTCACATACATCACATTCTAGACATTTCTTCATAAATAATAGGATACATTTCGACAAATATATCATATTTGATTTCCGCTCACATTACCTCTACGAATACAGCTGTTGAGAAATTCACGAGTATCAGTCTTGTAATTTTTACTTGTGAGATCTTCACAGAATTGTAACTAGAGTAAAGGTATTAATAAGTTCAGGCTAGCATCTTTAGACATTGTTTACGTTATATGGCTACAGTTCATGTGTGAGAGAAATTCACTCCTGAACTTTAGTCATTTCGTTCAAAAACTATAACTGTAGTTACTCTAGCTATTTTCTTTGTTTTCGTTCTGCTATGGTATCGTGTCATTTGTTTTTCTCTTACTACAAAAGTCCGTTTAACATTAATGCTGTACGATTGGTTAAATCATTAGAAAGTCGGACAAACTGCTTTACAAAATTTGTTCCAGCTCCTTACGATCTGAATTCAAATATCACCGAAGTCACTTTTCATTCACTTCTCTCCAGGGTCGATAGAATAACGTACCAGTCAAGTACTGGCTCAATTTAATCGGGCATATGCCTTCCCTATAAATTCCTTGTCTTGTGCTAATTGTGGAAATTGTTTTCATGCACAATAACTGCAGAATTAAACTCTGTTCCTTTAAGTCTTCGTTTCAAAACACAACGTGGCCGGTGTTACCTTTCTCCTGGAATCGAGGACGAGTGTACTAGTGAAATATTGACTCTAGTTCAATCGTAAAATACAAGACTCTATCACTCTAAGGTTCGATACTTGCGACAGGAAATAACTTCATGAATTAGTTTATGCATAAACATCTGGATATCAATAAAATAATTACAGATCAAATATTCTTTTCTACTCTAGGCACAAGGCCTGTAATTTTTTGGGAGGCGGATGGCTATTCCATTAGATCGACCCCAGTACGTAACTGGTACTTAATTTATCGACCACGAAAGAATGAAAGGCAAAGTCGAACTCGGCGAAATTTGAACTCAGAACGTAAAGACAGACGAAATAATAACTGATCAAATATTAATATATATTTAATCGAATTCTCTCGTTTCACTCCCCATTATCGCCGTAATTCCTTCAACATAGTGTGTGCCTTTGTGACAAAGTTAAACATCCTTATCAAAATACAGTGGTGGTGGAGAAGGACAAATATTTTGTAGTTTTTATTTACGTATCATTAAGTTCCAAGGTTCGAATCACACAGTGATTCATTCTACTTTGTAATCAACAAAGGAATTCACAAACTACCAATATTGTACTCTGAATGAATTCAATCAAATGTACTCTCTATTTTTCATAATCTTTATAAAAACCCTATAAAACACGGGGGAAACCACATTTAAATTTCTATTTTGCTTCAAACCTAAAATTCATTTCTAAATTATTCTAAATGAGTCTATGTCATTCCGACCAACTTCAAGTTTTATAATTTGCCCATTTATACACAAAAATCTATTTCTTCCATTATCTCGCCTTCCTTGTCTTTCTGTTATACTTCCTTCCACTCTATTTCCTTCAATTCTCTTTTTTCCTTTTATGTCTTCCTATTTCTGATTCTGTGATGATGTCGTTACGTTAATATCCATCTGTACTTAATGTTAGCGACTTTATCTTGCTTCACATGTCTGGAATATTGGCATTCTTCGTGTAATGCCTTTAGAATCCGTTTCATTAACTTGACATCAAAAAGCATATTTCACAAATGTATCATTCGTTACAGACTAGATAGACTTCTATATTTCTAATGCATTTTAAAAAATGTATTATATAAAAACGACGACGGAGAGTAAAAACAGGAAAAAGTGCAGATGGGAGAGCCATGAGAGTGGATTAAATGCAGCATTTGTCTTTTATATTTGCCGAGTTGACAGAGAAATAAAAAGCGAAAAATCTTGTGACAGTATAAAATTGGTAGTTCTCTCCTAACATTTTAACCTCTTCCACAATATTTAGAATTTTTATATTTGCTATTTTTCTTTCAGTCATTTCACTGTGGTCATGCTAGCGCACTGCTTTTAAAGGTTTTAGATGTACCGACCCACACCTCGTCCCTCAGTAGTTTTAAGTCTGGTGCTGATTCTATCGTTATCTATTGCCGATCTGTTATGATAGGGGAAGTAAACAAAGCAACGGTTGTCAAGCTGTGGGTGGAAGACAAATACAGAAATAAAGACACACACACACACACTTATATAGACCGGGCAGCGCGTTGTGTTCTTGAGCAAAACATTTCATCTCATGTTGCCCTGCGATCATTTTCGACACTGTTCAGGCAATTTGGTGGAGGGAGTGATCAAATGTATGGCACATACATTTGATCACACTATAAAAAAATTTGTGCAGGTCGTTCGGAAAAAGCCGAAAACTCGAACGTCGTCTTCAATGGGAGAATCTATTCTATATATATATAGCTATTCTTTCATTTGTTTCAGTCATTTGACTGCAGCCATGCTGGAGCACCGTCTTTTGTCGAACCGAACAAATCGACTTATTCATTGGAAGCCTAGTACACATCCTATCGACCTCTTTTGTCAAGCCGCAAATTTACGGGGACGCAAAGACACCAACATCGGTTGTCAAGTGATAGTGGGGAACAAAACACAGACACACAAACATATTTACACACACACACACACACACACACACACAAATTCCATTATTTCAAATTCTATGTACTAGAATTTTAAGGATATTCATAGCTCTTTTACACCACAAACGCAAACGCTAAGACACTCTTCAGCATAATTCCAATGCTGGAATAAGGAGTTGGGGTATATACACACACACACACACACACACACATACTCAGAGAGAGAGAGAGTGAGGGAGAGAGAGATAGAGAGAGAGAGAGAGAGAAAGAAAGAAAGAGAGAGAGAGCGAGAGATAGAGAGAGAGATAGAGAGAGAGAGAGAGAGAGAGAGAGAGAGTTGGAGAGAAAATGAGAGAGAAAGAGATTTACAAACGTAGACTTGCTAATTAATCTTTACAAATTCAGAAAGTGTTTAATTACTTGCCGTCTCTGAGAAGATTCGGAGAGATGGATTTTCGTGTAAAGTATAGATCATTAAATATACTCAAATTTTTGTGTTTGCCGTTGCTTTTGTTGTCTTTCTTCGCCTTGTCGTGTCTCATATTCTATCATTTATAATTACAAACACACACACAAACACACACACACATATATAAATATACATGACATGATCTATGACATATGAATATGTGTGTATATATACTTGCGTACATGTGTATATATATATATGTGTGCGTGAGTGTGTTTGTGTGTATTATATATATATATATGTATATATATATATATGTATATGTATATATATATATATATATATATATGTATATATATATATATATATATGTATATATATAT
>NC_068981.1:28506938-28510389 GCF_001194135.2 Octopus bimaculoides
TATATATATATATATATATATATATATATATATATATATATATATATCTATATACACACACACACATATATACATATGTATATTTCTACATATATGTATTCATAATTTCAAATTTTTCATTTTAGATAATGGACAGGATTTCTATCCTGGTTATCAAGCCTACAACGAATTCTTTCCCGGTCAAGGACAAGAAGGCCCCGGTAACATAAACTTCCTTCCGCCTACGTCACAAGGAACCCCACCGATTAGCCTAGAACAATCTTTACATCCCGGCGGTATGTTCCTTCATAATCACTCTTATGCTCCCACGGCCTAACATTGGATCATTCACAGATTTATCATTATTAAACAAACAATAAAATCAAATTTTAAAATAATAAATATAAAACATAACACTATTACAAAAAAAGGTTAAAACAAAACAAAACATACAACATTGGTCATAACAGAGCTATATTGATTTCCACCCGAGACGTAGTCTCATGTGTTGGAAATCAATATAAAAATCAACATAACAACTGCTACATCATCATCAATAACAACAATAATAGAGCAACTAAACACCTGATCGGTCAGTCAATTCATTCATTGCTGTATTAATTAATATCTTCATTAAATAAATGTATAAACAAAGACAGCAAACATCACATTATGTAGGAAATCACATATTGGCATGTACACAGGTTTATGTAAGCATGTGCGTGTGTCTGTGTGAATGTGAATATATATGTATCTCGAACACACATCCACGTCTATACATATGTGAATACGTATGTATATTTGTACATTGAAATATATATGTGTGTGCGTGTATGAGAGAGTGTGTGTGTGTGTGTACAATGCAACTCAAAGTTATACAGTCATATACATTTCTAGTAAGAAAAACTGACATACACATACATTGAATCATTTCCTGCCCCACATACCCACATAGAGTTATGCATGCATTCTCATCTGCATATTTTTGCATACAATTCACTCGGGTGATACTTACATGCACAGTTTTCAAAAGACAACAACAATAATAATAATAATAATAATAATAATCATAATAATAATAATAATAATAATAATAATAATAATATGCGTATACAAAGGCATTTAACACTTGAGTGTACACCAACGTGTTAAATATGTATGTATACGCATATATTTCATTCAACGCTACTTCGTGCAATTCTAGCTAAACAACAATAACAATATCAACAACAACAATAACAACAACAATAATAATAATAATAATAATAATAATACTAATAATAATGTACAGCCTTTTTAACTTCAACGTTTTCCAGTTCAAACATTTTTCTTCTCTGTGTTGATTCTTTTTAACATTTTATTTTTCGTTAGTTAAAGTTTAGTAACTTAAATGCATAGATCGTTCGAGGGTTTGGTTGGGGAGTAATCAGAGTGCAAGTGGGTGTGAGTTCATATTACATGGTCGCTTGTATTTTTAACAGCATCTGAGCACAATCATTCTGACCGTGTGTATGTATGTGTGTGTCTGCGCGTGCGACAGGAACTGCCCTCTAAAATTCTGGTCCACTGTGCGTGTACAACAGTGTAAATGGATATATATATATATATATATATATATATATATATATATATATACTTCAAACACTTAGACATTTTACCTAATATTCAGGTTTAATCAACTTAACAATGGAATATGACAAGGTTGGCTCACCATACAAAAAACACGCAAAGTCAGTTAACTTCACTTAAGCATTTATTATTTGGTGTCAAAATTTCCGTCGCACCGACATTCATCAGTGACCTCACTGACGTCATTCCATTGTACACCCAGCCACACATTCATCCCACCCCGTCATATATATATAGACAGAACTGCTTCACCATCGTATTTATTATAGGGCAAAAGAGCAGATATCCCAAATATCTTATACTCGTAACTCTCAGGCAAAATGAACATTACACTGTGTGACAAGGCTGGCCCTTTGAATTACACAGAGAAAGCATTCGACCTGCTTCGACATAGTCTCATAGAAATGATTCTACCTTCTGAATCTAAATTACGAAGCTTGGTTCGAGTCATATCTACGGCAGATGATTCACTAGAAAATGCTGCAGCATCATTTGAACTCTTAACGTCATGATTAGAGAACGAACTTCTTAATCATTTGATCACAAATCACCCTATTTACACACTAAATTGAAAAGAGAAAATCGCCGAAGTGAAAAAATTCGCATAATAATAGTCCTTCCAATAAGGACTATACTATACTAAATAGTATAGGCAGAAGGCCTATACTATTTAGATGGGAGGGAGATAGTCGATTACATTGAGGTCATTGCGCAACTGGCGCTCATTATATCGACCCCGAGAGGATGAAAGGCTGTATGTGAACTCAGAACGTTAAGACCGGCGAAATACTGCGAAGCACTTTGTTAAGCGTGCTAACGATTCTGCCAGCTCGCAAGAATAGTAATGATGATGATGATAATGATAATAATAATAATAATAATGTGTGCGTGTGTGCATACGCGCGTGTGAGTTATGCTGAATAATTTGCTTCCTGCTTGACGAGAAGCATTTAGTTGGCAGTTATTTGACCAAATAAATACTTGGTCATGGAATTAACGTCGAAGCGAGAGAATTGTTCACAGGTACCTGTAGCCTTAGTGTGAGTCTTAGGCCGTGAAAAGATCGAACCTTCGAATTACTAATACAACCCAGAGAGAGAGAGAGGTGAGGGAGGAGGGGATGAGGAGAGGGGAAGAAGTGGAGAGAGGGAAGAGAGGGAGAGAAAGGGAGAGAATGTGCGTGAGTGTGTTTGTGTATATATATATGTTGATAATACAACTATGAAAATCATAATATTGAGTATTTGTAAGCTCTTCACATTTACATTAAGGTTAAGAATTTCCACACAGTATGAAGTTATGGAAATAGGGGGGAAAATGAACTATTTTGATTGCTAAATATTTGAACGCAACAAAGTTTGGTGAAGCGTTAACTTTTCAGTAATCTAAGCTTCAACACTTGTTCACAATGAAAGCCATCCAAAAGTAAAGTAGGAAAAATGTCAACAACTTAAAAATTACTTCTTACAAAATGGATGGGCCTTTACATCTTTGGAGATATTCTTACATTTCTAATTTTATTTTAGAAATTTATTTACAAAACATATTTGAAATTAAGCCTTTTCCACCAAAATCAAGACAAGTGAGAGGCTAGTAAGTTAGACTGTCAGATAACAGAGCATAATAAAACTACAGACACACACACTTATAAACAGACATCTATTAGTTTTAAGGATGACAGAAAAAGTACTCAATACCATAGTAGAGTATAATAGTCTATCTAACTAGTAGCCTTTTACTGAGTAGTTTCCCTTGACAGGTAATTGATTCCTCTAAGAGGAACCGAGCGCACAGGGAAATTAGCTATGGGGCAGCCGAAATAAACCATTATATATATATATAT
>NC_068981.1:28511090-28512227 GCF_001194135.2 Octopus bimaculoides
ATATATATATATATATATATATATATATATATATATATATATATATACGTAATACGTGTTTAAAGTTATGTTGTGATATGATTTTCTGCACCTCCAAATATTGATACATAAATTCCAGTAGATGTCTTTTGTTTTTGTTTATTGTGTTTGCGCGTGTATACATGTCTTCATGTATAAAGCATAACTGTATTCCTTATCGGTAAATATTCATATATATACTTGATGTATTCTATAAGCGGAAAGTCAAAAATGGGTGATAGAAAAGCAGGTGAAAGGGAGAAAGAAGGAGTGACAATTGTTCAGCTACACGTTCATAGGTATACATTAATCCTTGTACGTTTCACCATGTAGACGATTATAGGGGCCATGAGCTGTTTGTAAACGTCTGGTTGGTACCTGACTTCAAATATATTTGTGCTGATGAAGAGGCCAAAATCATCGTGGGGCAAGAGTACTTGTTTTTGTATTTCAACGTCTACACAGTATGCTCCGTCACCTTGGTTTTGGCTTCGAGTTCTCTTAGATTTATGAATACAATAAAGTGCCCAAGCTATCCCCTCTGTTTTGGAAAACACCAGACATTCCGGTTAAAACCATCGTGATATAACGCGTGGGTGCCAGTACACAACCATGTTTAACACCGTTTGTGAATTAGAAAACTGGTGTCGATTCTCCATCATCAAGTACTCTGGAGAACTATCCCTCATTGAATTACCATACTGAAAGGAATATATTGACAAGTCATTCTTCTTTCACCATGACTTTCTAGAACCATTCAAAGTGTCACAGGGTTAAGGTTGACTGATAAATACTTAGGGATCACGGTACTACGCATGACCTAATAATTATGTTGATTGTACAGTTATCCTCTTTACACGGTATTGTTTCTTAGATAACTTACTGTGTTTAAAGTGGAAAATTCGTCTGGCTCAGTATTACTAGAGTAGTTTGTTGTCACACATACACATATGCAATGTTATTAAAAACTCAAACACCACCAGCAATTACTCTGAGTATCTCGATTACTATCATCAGACAATTATGGAAAAAGGAATTCGAGAAAAGTGTGTTTATATATGTATATGTGTGTGTCTGTTTTGTGTGTTTGTGTGTGTGTGTGTGTGTGTGTGTGTGTGT
>NC_068981.1:28512259-28515195 GCF_001194135.2 Octopus bimaculoides
GAGAATATAAAATATGATTCGATAAGATAAAAACACAAAAGTTGGAACGAATGGATCTTATTGATTGATCATATTGATATTGGAAACAGTAACCAAAATAAAAATATGTAAAACTGAAGGGAGTTATATGCATGGATGTTGGTATATATTTATAAAAGAAGGGAAACAAGAACTAAAGAGGAGAGAGAGAGAGAGAGAGAGAGAGAGAGAGAGAGAGAGAGAGAGAGAGAAAGAGGGCCTGAGAAGCTGAGAAGGAAGGGAAACTAAGAAAAAGAACGAAAGAGACGGAATCGGACCGGTATAAAGAACAAATAAATCTTAATAGAGAATAATAGAAAATAAGAAACTCAATAGGGGAGTTGAGGAAATGACGAAAACATAGAAATATATAAATATAAAAATTTGGAAAAAGACGAGTAAAATTCTAAAAGACAGAAAAAATAGGTTTAGATTAAATTTATAATCATAAGATTAGTAGACGCAAATTAAAAATATATCTGAGAGAAATTTTACCAATAGAAATAGAAATAATATACAAACCTCCACCAAAAGCTTGAGTGCTGAATGGCAATAAATATATAAGGGTGTAACGTGCAGAGAGAAAGATAAAAATTTAAAAATTCTTCCGCATATTGAGGCTACAGCAGTTCAAAATGGCAGCATAACATTTTAATATACTAGAACTCCAAAGATATTAACAATCAGAAAATATAAAGGTAACACGTCAATGATTCAGAAGTATGCCTTCAATAATTTTGAGATTCATATTTTTCAATTATTTTGAGTGAGTCTCGAATTTGTTGGTTAAAAATATCTATGATTAAAAATACTAAATACGATCGAAAATTAAATGAATATGTTATTACGATCTACCCTTCTGTAGGGTACCCCAATAAATGAAGCCAGTCAGCATTCCTCCAAGAACTGAATGAACTTGAATAGCTTTACCAAGAACTTTTCTGGGTGTTGAGATGTATGAGCGTGTTGCCTAAAATGTACCTTCAGTTAAATATCCTTTAACACTACACAATAAGCCAATTCTTCCACAATGCAATCATGACTAAGAAAAACGTTGCTAGGATCGATGAAATTACAGGTAAGAAGAGAAGTAATATCAATAGCACTGGAAAATCTGTTTGAATTATAATGCTTAATACAAACGAGAAAGCCTTAGTTTCGGGTAACACGAATACGCCATTCATTAGACGGATTTATAACAGGCCTCTTAAAATTGCTTACTGAAATAAGTTTAAGAACAGTCGACGATAACCTTATGCAGCTAATTCTTTGGATACCTATTTAAACTTAGATACTAATAAATTTTTCTTTACTAAAAACCCCACGGGAAACTATTACTTTTTTTATAAAAGTACAAATTATCCGACTAATATTCTATGAATCTCAATTCCGAATATAAGTTTCCATATATAAAATAAGTGTATCGCGTTATTGTCCTCGTTAATATAACGAGGCCCCGAGCAATATATATATATTATATATACTACCAGTCCGAACACACTGACGCGTAAGAATATATTTAGAAACATTCTGTGGTTTGATCCAAGCCGCAGTTTTAAAGTAAGAGCAAAATATTCAGAGAATTCTTTAATTTTTTTTCAATTATCAATGAATCATTGCAAATATAAAAATTTTGACAGAAGCTTAATTAATGTTAGATAGTCATGCTGTAAGAATTTCAATAGGTTTTTTTGACCATTCTAATTTTGGAAACTCTACAAAAGTAACAATATTACCTCACCTTCATATTATAATATTTGCATTGATCTTATTAATTGTCCACGAAAATACCAAGAAAAATGGCCCTTAGCAGGTTTAGTCAAGTTCGTATACCTTTTGGACAAATCCAATGCAGATGACTTCAAAATATATTAGAATATCTTAGAACAGTCTAATTTGTATCAGTGCTAATATTTCGTTCGAGGGTATGTGTGGTGTAATGTAGGTATAATCGAAACGATTTTTCTTTTAGTTTCAACGCAATAAATGCATGAATGACTTGTGTTTCTAAATTCCTGTATAGAAGCATCTAAATATTTGCTTATGGCATTCTGTCTTCTATCAATTATTTTCTTTACTCCCTTTTTGGGCTGCTGCGCTACCATTTTTCACATAACCCTTCCACCCTCTCTATGTATCAACGATTAAAAAATTATCAACTTTGCGTCTGTAAGTTATCACTCCTTCACTCTTCACTGTTTGCAGTATACATTTCTCGCCAAAGATATACCTTCCTGTCACACAAACTAATCAACTTTTCAAATACCATCGGAAATCAGGCTTCATTTATATTTCTCTGTCTAGTTTGTCCATGGATGTTTCCTGACTTTCATATATATCTATATATCTTATATTACCTTCCCGAGTTGCTTATAATTAGCAGTGGGTATCTTCATAAGAATATACATGCATATATATTCGATGAAAACAAATATAATATCTAGTGGATGAAAGTGTGAATACACGGATTAGGAGACAAAGCACTTTCATATCACATACTCTGGTCTTAGAAAAAAGTGAAAGGACACATTAAATAATGTACTTCTAGATTAATTAGGCACGAAAAAGTAAATGTAGCACGAATAAAATAAGAAATGCATTGATAGGGTACTAAAGAACAGTCCACAATTTATATATATATCACTTTTATATATAATGTTATGCTGTTGCCTAACAAAATCATTGAAAGATACTGTACAACTTAAAGTAGCGTTTAAATGATATTTTTAGCCAACAGGACACAACATTATCTTTCATATAAAGGAATATTTCTATCTCTCTATCTATCTATCTATCTATCTATCTATCTATCTATCTATCTATCTATCTATCTATCTATCTGTCTGTCTGTCTGTCTGTCTGTCTGCTGTCTGTCTGTCTGTCTGTCTGTCTGTTTGTCTGTCTATCTGTCTCTCTCT
>NC_068981.1:28515519-28517483 GCF_001194135.2 Octopus bimaculoides
TATATATATATATATATATATATATATATATATATATATATATATGTATATATATATATAGATGTATTTATGTATGTATATGTGCGTATGCATGTGTGCATCTTTGAACACACTAGTAGATATATATATAAATCAATTACACGAGTGAAATTAAAAAGTATTTTGAATGTGCGGCACACTACGTATTTTGTAGGGTCTTGATGGAGAAGCAGTAGATGATGATATTAAAATATTTTCTCAATGACCAGAAGAGCTAATCAGATATATAAATCATGTTTTCATTATGATTATTGATTATTGAATAAAGAAATTAAAATTTTAATGAAAAGTTATTGGTTATTGGTAAAAGCTTTAAATTATATTTCCGGAGAATCTTTCGACAAATTCACACGTTCACTTATATTCACATATATAAGAACCGGATTTCTATAGATATATGAATAATTGAAATTGCTTATTGCATGTACGTAGCAATAGTATATGGTTACATCACTATCACCACTATCACTCAGCAGACATACACACTCATGAACTGTATGCATATATTTTATATATATATATATATATATATATTGATAGAATTTAGTTTCACTTCAAGTGTGTTTTAAGAAAGACATATACATATGTAAGTGCACACGTATATGTAATTTCGCAGTAATTTATACACGCATACAGAAATATGTCAACGTACATATACACACAAACATACATATAAATCTTTATATGCATACATGCGTGTGATTGTGCACTTGTAAATGCGTGAAGTGTGCATACCTATGCAGAATGAATCAAAACTATAATTCTGTATACTATAACAATATATATATATATATATATATATATCGAAATATGAGAGATTGTCTATAAGATATTTTAGTAACACAATCTTACGTACGTTTCATTAATATAAGGTGAGTATTAGTTACCTAATGCAAAGTAATAAAGACTAATTGTCAAATCGCCAGAAACGTAAATGTTATACAAAATTTTATCGGGTAGAAAATGATATTCACAGAATCAACCACAAAGTTAATAAAATATTCGTAATATGGTATTATTAGCTAATTTATAAAGAACTCCTGATATCTTTTATAAATTTATACCATGCAAATTAGCTGCTCCAGTTTGTTTTCTGCTGCAAGATGAGTTGATTTTTGTATAAACAGATTGGCTACTTATTTCTGTAGGAGTGATCAAGTAGATGAGACACCTTTGATGAGGTCTCAATATAGGTTGAAAAAATCAATTAAGGCCGTTTACAATTTTTTTCAATCTACAGAGGAAGCGCTAAACGTCACCTGTCTGTATATCTGCTGCGTAGGTTTACATCTATTTGTATTAGCCACTGGGAAAGGCTGAAATAATAAAAACTCTACTCCGTAGAACGAAGGCTGGAAAGATATGCAGTGATAAACATCTGTAAAATTGTGGAGAGAATTGTACCAAACTTTAGCATTGAAAGTTACACAAACAGCGGAACGGGGCGCCACTTCATAGTGCCAAAGATCCTATCATCGTCATCAAAATACAGAGTAGACCAGATGCTGCAACAACTGGGATTTTTCAGGAGCCCACAGCACTTCAACATCATTCCGAAATTCCTAAGAGACCTGCATGGTGTGAATGTAGTTGTTTATGAAACAAAACTGGATATCCTTCTGTCAAGGGTTCCAGATGAGCCTACCTCACGGCAAAAACACAGACGAAGGCACGTGGGCAACAGCATCAAACTCCTTCATTTACCAAGTGCCACATATCAGAGCCGGTTTCAAATAATGAGGGTGTAGCACAGCCAACGGTGTTAACCCAGCCTGACTGCAGTTTCAAAGCTGAAACAAGTTAACAACTTATATATGTGTATATATATATATATATGTGCATGTGTGTGTGTGTGTGTGTGTGTGTGTGTGTGTGTGTATATATATATGTATATGTATATGTATATGTATATGTATATATATATA
>NC_068981.1:28517655-28519230 GCF_001194135.2 Octopus bimaculoides
TATCATCTTTTCTCCCACACACTCGTTGTCATTATAATTTCTTTCTCTTTACAAACTTTTGTTTCTTTCCTACCCTCGCTTTCTTTCCTTCCTTCGTTTAGTTCTCAACTCTTTTTCAAAAACCTCTGATTGTGAGACTATAAATATATTTTAAGCAATCAACCATCAAATGCAGGTGCTCGCTTATAAGAAACTAAAATAATGCCCCACTTCCTTTATTTATAGTTGTTTGCATTTTTCGTCCTTTGTTGTAACCGTTGTTGTTGTTGCTGTTGTTGAACAAAGTGAGTTTCTTAGGTTAAATGAAGAACACGTACGCATATGGACACACACATACACACTTAATCTCTCTATATAAAATTCTTTGTTTGCTTGCCTGTTCCCTATGCATTCTCAAACGGCTCGACCAAATCAAATCAAATTTTACAAGGTAATAATATTAAACCCTGCGAGTGTTAGTCAACATGTAATTGTTTTTCCATTTGCATTAAAACAATATAACATTTGTTATACTCTTTCCATACTCAACTATAGTACAAGACATTTTATACGACGCCGATGACGTCACATTTTGTATATAAGTGTATAGGTGTCTGTGACTCTATGTACGTAAGTGTATGAGTGTGTATGTGATTGTGACTCTTTGTGCGTGAGTGTATGAGTGTGTATGTGCCTGTGAGTGTGTGTCTTTCCGCGTTAGGTACATTATCAAACATCCACACGCATCCACACACACATATACGTATGTGACGACTGACATGCGTGAATGTATGTCTGTATGTCTGTCTTAGTATATGTATGTGACTGTATGTGAGAGTGCATGTGTGTGTACATGTGATAATTATTATTTTCACTTGGATTAAAAAACACATCTACACATACATATACATATGTAATGACTGACAAAACAAATGAAGTGAAAAGCTATGTATGTCTATGTATTGGTCTTCCTATATGTATGTGATTGGCGTCAGACTTTGTATATCAGTGTGTGTGTTTTCAAGTTTATATCGTTTAGGAATCTTGACCCACCTCACCTGTGTAATGGAACTTGCTTAATTGTTACTTCCATGAAGCCTCATGTCCTACAGGCAACAGTCATAACAGGTAGTCACAAAGGAGAAAATGTTTTTGTTCCAATAATTTCTCTCATACCTACAGATATTCCATTTGAATTTAAGAGGCTTCACTTTACAGTCAAACTAAGTTTAGCTATTTCAATCAACAAATCTCAGGAGTAATCCCCCAGGGTAGTTGGACTTGATCTCTTTACTACATGCTTTTCCCAAGGCCAACTCTAATGTTACTTGCTTACTAGCTGGAAGTAGCAACAATTTATTCATTTGGACAACAACAACAAATTACACAATATATATTGTTTACTGTGAGGTGCTTCCAGGTTGACAGATTTTTAGTCAGTTCTAAATTCTGTTAACATTACAATTTGTATTTTTATGAAAAATTATAAATATTTTAAAATAATTGAGAAAAAAGATATATCTTCATACTTATTGTTTACTAATCTGAATAAGATAAGCAGCGACCCGGGCAACACGGGTTATTCAGCTAATATAT
>NC_068981.1:28520067-28523271 GCF_001194135.2 Octopus bimaculoides
TATATATATATATATATATATATATATGTGTGTATTCATCGAATGATTATGCATGCGTACAAAGAACGAACTATAGCCATAGTATATATATGCATATATATATATATATATATGCATATATATAGATAGACAATCAGATAGATAGATAGATAGATAGATAGATAGATAGATAGATTAAAGTACATGCTTATAAAGATGAATGAATAAATAATCTCAACATGTTCTAAAGACAAAAAACCTAGTATGAAGTAGTAGCCAATGAACGAGCAACTTCTTTAACACTTATGACCCTACAGCAGTAGCAACAACATTGGCAACAACTGCAACAACAGGAACACAACGGGGGAAACACACACACACACACGCAGCCATCTTAGAAAACAAGAGCAACAACAAGGGGTGTATATAAAGCCACAACAACTACATTTTAGATATTGAAACTTTAGAAACAATTATTCCTAGAGCAGCTGCTTTAGTTTTATACATGAACAGAAGAAAGAGAAGTGCAGAAATACGTATCAAATATATGAAAATAAAATACATTCTGAAACGCATGTGTGTGAATATATATAAATATTGCATTATATATATATTTATATATTGATATTTGTTTATATATATATATATGTATGTGTATATGTATATATATATGTATATGTATATGAATCTCTCTCTCTCTCTCTCTCTCTCTCTCTCTCTCTCTCTCTCTCTATATATATATATATATATATATATATATATATATATATATATATATACACACATATATAAAATGAAAATGCTACATATGATATCCACGTTATGACAAGAATAATAAAAACAATGTAAACTAATGACGGCAAAGAAAATGTAAAATTTAAAGATAATGCATTGATATTATTATTATTATTATTATTATTATTATTATTATTATTATTATTATTATTATTATTAGTAGTAGTAGTAGTAGTAGTAGTAGTAGTAGTAGTAGTAGTAGTTGCAGCAGCAGTAGCTGCAATAGTAGTAGTAGTAGGAAATGTAGCAGTGATAGTAGTATTGTCGTTACCATTATCATGTACCTCCTCATCGTACCGAACCTACAATTGACATCAACAGCACGACAGTCATCATCGTAATCAACATCAACTTCATTAAAACCGGTTGTGTGGTAGAAATAAATATGTTGGCTTAGTAATGTGTCTTGTATTAGTCCCATAAAACTTAATAGACTGGAGTAGACTTAACAAAAGCTATTGTGAACAATGTTGCACTGCCGTTTTCCAAAAGCCATTTTCCGTTTTTCTTTCTTTTTTTCTGGATTATGTGGCAGTACTTATTTGTTTAGCTACATTTTAAAAAGGTTTTCGTGTAGTAATATTGCTAATTTCACCAACTGCAGTACTTAACTGGTATGAATATATCAATCTCCTTTGTGTGAAAAGCAAAATTCACCAGAGCGTGTTTTAAAATGAAGCCGACGAAATTTAAAAACTGTAAGACATATTGTATGTGTGAAGGCGCATGGCCCAATGGTTAGGGTGTCGGGCTCACAATCACGCAGTAGTGAATTTGATTTCCGGACCGGGTTGTTTGTTGTGTTCTTGAGTAAGGTACTTTATTTCCCGTTGCTCCAGTTAAATCAGCTGTAGAAATGCGTTTCGACATCACCGGTGCCAAGCTGCATCGGTCTTTGTTTCCCCCTTGGACAACATCGGTGACGTGAAGAGGGGAGACTGGTATGCATGGGCAACTGCTGGTCCTCCACAAATAACCATCCCCAGACTTGTGCCTCAGAGGGTAATTTTCTAGGTGCAAGGGGGTCTTTACAATTTTACAGTGTTTTGCGGGTCTGCTACTTTATCTTTTCCATCATTCCATTTAACTATTTTTGATTCAGTACTACATGAAACCTTGGCATGTAGCTGTCAGCTTAATTATATTAGTTGTACTACCTGTACAGAGCAGCTAATTCTTGTTTGGGGTAAATGTTCATATGATTGGGCAATTAGCCCATGCTTTTGTACCTAACAGAATTTACACTTGAAACGTAACTAACTTGAACAACCGCAAGTCATCTTGTCTACGCTCTAACGACTCAACTCTTGATGTTTTAAAAATAGTAGCAGAGCTATTTAATATGAGCCGATTGTCACAACTTTAGGAAGACAGCAGATGATGGTTGATATAATTCTTCTCTATACCAAATTTATAGTTTAATAACTACAAAAGTATGAGATGGGGATTCAATCCTGATGAGATTTTCACTTAGAAAGTTATATGGAGATAAAGTATTTTGTCAAATATGCTGGCCTTGTCAATCAATTTCATTCAATTACAACTTAAAACTTTGGGCTAAAAGCAGAAACAATTGGTCTGGTTTTAGTTGCACAGGATCAAATTCTAACGATATTATGAAAATGACATAAGAAAAAGATGCTATGAAATGTAGATTATGTACAATGACAGATTTAGGCGCATTATGTTTGGCTGCGCGATTTTTGTTAAGTCACTGAGTTGGTAGTGATCTACACCGGAAAACGAATAAAAAGTAATGTACCTAACACAACACATTACCTAAAGATATACTTATATAAGTCAATATTTACTGCAGCATTTCCCCGACAATAACTGAAGTTTTTAATGACAGTGGATACACTAAAGTGGATATGGGCATCAGACACTCTTGCTAACAGATAATGGAAGTGCTGGTTAAAGAATTATACTGAATCTATACACGCTGCAATAACACAAATTGGAAAATGAGTACATAATTTGCATATTACAAAAACTTCGTGGTTTTAATAACAAAAAAGAAAGAAATGAATGGAGTATATATATACATCGATAATACAGAAAAATATTTCTCACGTATAAGAAGAGTGTTTCTTTGTGTAATGTGTTAGTAGAGGACAAAAAAATAAATTCTTTTTTCTCAGCTGAAAATGTATAAACATGGCTTAAATTGTGTTTCAATCCGGGCTGCGAAAACCAGCTTTGGTGCTCGTAACTAACGATGCGAAAAACGCAGAAATGCATGCATCCTACGACTCAATGACGTGATTCACAACCCAGTAGGAGGAGACCATTTTCCCGGAAATACTACGACAGCAAAAGGTCTTTTCACATCAAAGTAAAATCATATTGTTTCCGTGCGTAATAGAACGTATATGATATGATTTTACATGTGTATATATATATATATATATATATATATATATATATATA
>NC_068981.1:28524909-28526510 GCF_001194135.2 Octopus bimaculoides
TATATATATGCACATATATACATGTGTGCATGTATGTATATATATATATATGTATGTATGTATCTTGGAATATACATATATATACATACGTATGTATACATTTATGTGTGTATGTGTGAGCACTCATAGATATGAATACATTTATACATCTGTATAACATTGTCTTTCTCTTTGTCTGACTTTGTCTGTGAATTTGCCTATATTATTCGTCCTCCTCTCCTTCTCTCTCATTTCCTCTTCTTCATTCTCCTTTTCTTTCCTTCTCTATTTCACTCTACTCTCTCTCTCTCTCTCTCTCTCTCTCTCTCACTTATACACTCATATACTCACTATCTCTGCCTTACTAATTTTCCCGTTAACTCAATATTTTTTGATTCACACACTCTCATTCAGAAATCCTATACTCTCTCTCTCTCTCTTGGCTGCGATAAAATCTGCATACTTCGTTTATGAATTATATTTAAGATGAATTCTTGTCACTTGTTTACTTCATGTAGACAGAGAATCGTAGCACCGACCGTTTAGATGTTGTAGTGAACAAGAATTACGCTGCCTATATCCATGTACACATTTCAAGGATTGCCGCTTTATGAAATTTGAGCGTCGCCGATTCAAGTCCCTCTGCGGGCCATAATAATTTACCATCCACGTGATCTAGCGTTTCGATAAATGAACTCGATAGAAGTGCCAGACTAAAAAAAAAAAAGCAAAAAACACCAGAAATAAAGAAAACAAGAACTGGTCCCGACATTTCTCAACTAAACACTTCAAAGCGTTGCTCCAGGATGGCCACAGTCTATTGCTTGAAGCAAGTAAAAGATAAGATATATATGTGTATGTGTGTGTGTGTGTGTGTGTGTGTGTGTATGTGAAGTTATAACTTTTAAGTGTTGGTCTCTCAGGACACGAGTGAATAGCCATTTCATACATATATGTTTAGTCTTTTTTGTATATAAGTAGAAAGGTATATATTTGTCTATGATTGTTCTATTTCCGCGCGCACACGCGTGTGTGCACATATCTTTATTGCTTCATTCAGCAGCTCTTCATTAATGTATGCTTGTTGAAGCTATATAGGCTATAAACCTATTTATTACTGATATTTTCTCGTAACATCTACCGGCCGTGTCTAGATGCTGTGAAAATAGGAAGTGGTTAGAACAGATAAACCTTTATTTGTAGTTGCAGACTCTGGGTCAGCTTCAAGAATGCTGTTTGCGATAGCAAAGTATTACAGTCGCTGAATGCAGAATATACTTTCAGAATGGCTTATATACATAAGTGATCGAGATAGTGAACTTATATTTTCGAATTATGAATGGGCGGTGGAACATATACTGACTAATGGGATTGTATAGAACTGTGTTAAATATGTTATACGTGTTCCGCTCTATTTGGCAGTGACTTCATTTTGCGTTCAAGTCTTAAATTGGATCCCTATAATTTTCATCGAAGTTCAATGGCTGAGATATTGAGTTTCTGTAATTTATGGAAACAGAATTTTGTGTGTAAAAGTGTTTTCACATTATGTAGAATACAATATCACTATGTATGTACATATCTCTCTCTCTCTCTCTCTCTCTCTCTCTCTCTCTCTCTCT
>NC_068981.1:28526575-28527300 GCF_001194135.2 Octopus bimaculoides
ATATATATATATATATATATATATATATATATATATATACATATACACATATCTGTATATCTTTATAATCAAGTATAAAATCTATATACGATTTTATCAAGTAGCCAGCACGTAATAAACCATATAAGTAACAATTAATACAAAATATATAATTACATAAATATAATTATAGTAAGGGCGCCACATGCTAGAAAGAGACCTCAAATGGCCCTAAGAACTACATTATTTACCACATTTGTACGGGCTAAAATTGAGGGAAATGACATATAATAAAACAAGGAAAATGCACAGTTTACATTGTTTTAATATATTTTACATGATAGAGTATTGTGGTAGCCGACAGGTTTCCTTCTTTTATTATTATTATTATTATCATTATTATTATTATTATTATTATTATTATTATTATTATTATTATTATTATTATTGTTCAGTAGTTTTATTTTTATAACGTGCTTTCACTTCACTACCGAGCGCAGCTCTGTGCGCCTTGGGTATGTGCTGTGGTTTGCTGTGGTGCTTTTATGTTTACTGTATTGAAAGTGTTTTGCGTAGAATGTGTGCAGTACCCAGTAGTGCAATTTTCTGTATGTTACATATATTTGTAAGTCCTGGTATTTTTGTTATGTATTTGTCTGAGTATTATTATTATTATTATTATTATTATTATTATTATTGTTATTATTATTATTATAATTGTTGTTATTATTATTATCATCACTATA
>NC_068981.1:28527649-28529682 GCF_001194135.2 Octopus bimaculoides
TATATGATGCTAGTGAACATGCACACACTCATACTTATATGTACATATATATTGTTTGATATATGAATTTTAAAGTTTATAGTTAATGCAATTTTAATTTATTTCTGTAGTATTAACCTTATTTTAGAGATATTACAGTTTTACTGCTTCCATTCATTCAACAGTTCGACCCCTTTAGATTTTTAGAGTTGAAATCTTTAACACGCATTCAATTTCATGATGTGCACATAGTACTAGACGGGTCTCGAAATCGGAACTTTTATTTCGAAGCTTAGAAATATAAGGTTTCTAGTTGCTATCTTGGTGAGCACTACATACACATCAAGAAACGAAACTCCTGATAGAAAACAACTAAGTGAAACATTGCATAGAATGAAACAGTATTTTTCTTTTTTATCTCGACAGATGATGTATAGTTGTAGAAGCTATATCATTATATTTACACTTGATATTGTGGTTGTTGACCTTACACTAGAATTGGGAAAGCAGGTTTATGACAAAGTAATTTCAATTTTGACCAGCGCCAATCTATTTTCCAACAGAATGCATTCAGGACTATAATATTCCATTATCTCATGTGTCCTCTCCTTTCAGAGCATGAAAACGAGCTGATATTTCTAGCATTCCTACTGACCTATAATAGACTATTTCATCCAGTCGTTTTATTGGCTTCTTACTTTGGTTGTATCAGTGTTCTCTGGTTTCTTTTTTTTTTTAACACTGCCTGTGTAGAGTTACAAGAAACAAATTTCAGTCTTGTGCTAAGGCATCTCGAACGATTTCTGTTGCTAATAGTGATAGGAACAACGCTTTTCAAGTTTTCTTTTCTGAATCAGACAGATAGGCAGATAGATAGATAGAACAGAGAAAGAATTGAAAAAAATAAGTGTACATGGCAGAGAATGAGAGAATGGAAAAAAATGCTTTATTTCTTTTACTTAAATCCTTTGTGATTCTACATATCTCAGTTCTCAAATTCATTCTAATTCTTGCTCATCTCTCGATTTCTACACTAACCTCTCCACCTCTCCCTTCCACTATGTCTCTCTCTCTTTCTCATAGCTTTGTTTAGCCTTCTCTACCTTAATCTCTCTCTTGTTCACCCATCTCTCGTCCAAGTTTCTCTTGTGTCAGAGACTTCATCTTATTTACATTTAAAAAGCATTTTTTGTTTGCCTCTTTCTCATATACCTCTCCTCTTATAATCTGCCAGTCTGTCTGTTTGTCTACTATCTGTTTCCCCCAACTCATTCTCATCTACTCCATTGTTTGTCTGATTGATCATGTCTCACCACCCTACATCCATTTCTATGATATATTTTCTCTCCCTCTCTCTCTCTTAAGCATACGATATCTCTTTAAACTAAACATCGAATCCACCAACGTATTTTTGATTGATATAATCAATCACTTCATACAATCCAGATTTCTCTCCCACTTTTTTTAGAGTCAAGATAAAAAATTTTGAATAGCAAAAAAGGGGTCTCCTATCATTTTTTTTTTTTTTTTACTTGTGAGGTGCAACTTTATGGAGAGGACAGGAAATTCCTTGATAAAGTACAAACAGTGACAGAAGCAACACCAGTAGCAACATGAACAACACAAAAATCGAGCAAAATAACATACATGATATATATATATATATATGTATATAAGTTTTACTATATTCATGGATACTTGTATGTATGTATGTATGTATGTATGTATGTATGTATTGCTAATAGAACTCCTAGCCTAAGTTTATCAGAAAATATTGTTTGTTATTTTATTTATTACTTTATGCATTTTTTTTACTTGTTTGTTTATTTTAAACAGTAGCTACGACATGAATCCTAAAGGCAACCCATGTTCTGGTTGACTGATGGATCATCTCTTTTACGAGACGTCTGATGAGTCATAAAAGAGGAGGGAAAAATACATATATATATATATAAATATTTTTTATAGCATATTCATGATGATGCGAGAGCGTAAAAAATATGGCGGATTTATTGCAAAATATATTTACATACATCCATATGAGTATATATATA
>NC_068981.1:28530863-28536014 GCF_001194135.2 Octopus bimaculoides
ATATATATATATATATATATATACATGTTCTTTTTGCGTATATGTATGCTTTATACTTACAAGAATGTTTCAGAAGCTCTGGACTGTGGTCTGTGTATGGAATTTTGTGAGAGTGTGGTGGGGGAAATTCTGGGGGTTTTTTTCTTAGTTTTAAGCAGACATTTATTAGATGTTATACTCTCAATAAACACTTTTATTATATTACTGCTATCTTTTATTTATATTTATTATAATTTATATTGATTTATTCGTTCGTTTGTTTGTTTATTCCTTCTTAAACTTAAATCAGGAATGCAGTGATGACTTTAAAATGAAGTCATTTACAAAAAGGAAAATATAAAAATTCTTAGTCTTTTCGCATTTTGTGTTCTGTTTTTGGGCTGAGCGAAATTTAACGAATTTTATATTTAAGAAAGAAAAACACAGTACTCTCTTTCCAAATCTCACGCACGAGTCGATATTTAGCACGTTATCACCGGTATTGTTGTGCTCCTTTGCACTTATTCCTTTGCCGATGCACTAATAACTCTCATTTTTCATCGCTGATCAGAGACAGACAACGTTAATGTTACAGTTTAGGTCTAACAATTCTCACACATTTCTTGTAATGTACCCATTGAAGACAAAAATTGCAGACTTCTTAAAATAGTAATAAAAATAAAATATTAATAATAGATATTTAATGTTTAATCAACCAAATTCAAAGCAAAGAGCTTTGAAATATCAAGATAGTTCGAGAAATTCCTTAATTCATTTGTTCTAATTTTTAAGGTGATGTTCGGCATGTTCATAATCTTGATGGCTGAAACATGTTAAAGAGCTGAAGTACTCACGTCGCTTACCTTTAAGAAGCCAATCTATGACTAGAGATATATCCAATCTAGAACCAATAAGAAAGAGAGTGAGAGGGACTCTAAGTGATGAAGAGAGATGTGTGAGATAACTGTGGTTAATGTTTGCATTTGTTTGTTAGAAACTAGAAAATGTCCTGGACTCAGGGAAGTTTCTAATAGAAATGTTTCTGGAAGAAAACGATTGCGATAAGCATTTAATCCGGAAGTTTTAGTGTAACACAAAAGTTCCTTGTTGGAAAAGTAGATGCGCATGCAATAATAGGATTCGAGTCTATATCAGAGCAATTAAGCTGAGATCGTTACTTATATATTCCAGATATAAATGCATACATACATACATATAGACACATGCCTTTCCCACTCCTTA
The DNA here is from genome assembly GCF_001194135.2 of Octopus bimaculoides. Taxonomy (NCBI): domain Eukaryota; kingdom Metazoa; phylum Mollusca; class Cephalopoda; order Octopoda; family Octopodidae; genus Octopus; species Octopus bimaculoides. The sequence goes on from NC_068981.1 coordinate 28,532,085, forward strand.
TCTCTGATTCGCTCCACCAATTATATATATGTTTGTGTGTGTGAATGGAATGGTGTACTACGTAATTGCCAATATATGTACGCACACATACACACATTAAATAGACATTTTTTGGGCTGATGTAAATAAGTCATTGACCATACATACGCCCGTTTGGTTTTAGAACATATCTATATATATAACTAAAGCAACAGACCAAAGTATATATTTAAAAAAGTCTCTCCATTCATATGTACACACTCTTAGTCACATGCAAAACCTTACACATAATATGATGTATACAGTACATCTATCTATCTATCTATCTATCTATCTATCTATCTATCTATCTATCTATCTATCTATCTATCTATCTATCTATCTATCTGTGTGTCCAAAAACGCGCACATATGCCTGAATGATCGCACCACTCGTGAAACTCAAAATAGCTACGCAATGAGTTATCGATTTTACCGAAACACATAAACTGTACTGCGCATATTGATTACTCTTTTCCTAGTTTGCATAAACTAAACGTTATACTACGTATGTATGTTGTACATTTGTGTATTTGTGTAACTATATACAAACATGCATTCATACAACCATATATCTATATATCTTACCACTAAATACCCTCATCAAATATTTGCGTTTCGATAGGAACTACATAATATCCTACAATCCTGCACACCTGCTATGTACACCACTACCACCACCACTACTACTACTACTACTACCACTACTACTACTACTACTACTACTACTACTACTGTTACTACTCTCTTCTTCTCCGCTCTTCACAGAAAATATCTCTGATGACATCGCGACAGCCTGCTTAGTGCACATAAAAAAATAAAAATGACACATCACAAACATCAATGAATTTCTGTATAGGAAATTTTCTGGATGGTAAAGTAAATTTAGCTTGTTAGATGAGGAACAGACACTGTATGAATCTCTAGAGATTTCTTTCTGCTCTCTTACTAGAGTCCTGTTTATCTTTCTAGGAGATTGCGGCTGTCTGCCTGGCGTTTGGCCCCATCCGCATCACCCCGCCCTGAACGATTATCTCTAACACCAAAAATCCAGAGAAGGTATGCAAAGTAGAACTTTAGTTATTTAACTTAAACACCGTTTTCTATACTAATCCTATGAAAGTAATTTGTCATTTGTTCCTTTCCCCCTTATTTTTGGTGGTGTGGTGTAGGCTTGTCTTGGAATTGTTTATGTGAAAGATATCTAACTAATATTATACAACCATGAAAAAAAAAAATGTAAAGAAAAATGATGCATACGATGTAGCTGAGAAAACTTTATAGTTAGACTTGATTGGCAGGATCTGTTGAAAGTTGGAAAAACTACGGTAACACTTGATTATATTCCTTAACATTGTAAACTCAGATCACTGTAAATTTATCTTTGTTTTTCATCCTTCCATAGTCAATAAGATAAATACCAGTCAAGTACTGGAGTCGATATCCAATGACTGAAAGCTGTGGAATCCAAATGGCTCTTACATAATAATTGCAATCATAAATGGAAAACGCGGAATGGTAACGGGGAACGTGGTGGCGAAACTACCCTTAGACACAATTGCAAAAGGATAAAAAAATTTCCCTAACATCTCATGCCTATGAATTAATGTTGGGGCACCAAATGCGTCCTTGCTCCCAGTTGCTGAGACCCTTTGCTATGCCACTGAAGGACACATTGGATAATGTAGTTTTATATCATATCTGAGTAGAATTGAAGATGGTCATGATTACAATGTCTTTGTTATTAAGTCTATTTGATTAGTGCTAACCCATGGTTAAGAAACAAGAATAGCAGCAATCGAAACGAACCAACATCTGAAGTAAAGTATAGCATCTTAAAGTTGTGGATAAGGAACAATAGAAAATTTAGGCATCAGCCAATTTCCCCAAAGGTATAAAGTATATAAGTGAAGCAGACCTGATTGTAAATTAGAATGTTAACTCGAATGGCATTCTTCTAGAACTTTCTATCATAGGAAGTTTCACGTAACCGTGATATATTTGATAAGATAAAACGAAAGAATACTCTGGAAGGCTAAGCATTGATGAAGGTTAATAGGCAAGGATTAAGTATGAAAACACTGTTAATACAGTTTGAGGTGTTGCTTTACTTGGTGACTTTATTAGAATTATAACATTTCCTGACTATTTACGAGTGATACTTAACTCTTCAACGTTATCAACGTTTGAGCCACATGAGCTGCAAAGCAATTAATTTCAGGATTGTTCGCAGGAATGTCAGTTGGTTAATCACGTCTTCGCAATCCCCTTGGCTTAAAAGACTGTGATAATGCATAGGATTTTATATTGATTTGTAGCATTACTCAATGAGAATTAACAAAATATGTAGATTATATAATAGCTTCATGTGCCGCGTTCAAGTCCACAATAATAACTTTGTATTAAACAGATGAAAAAGAAAAAAAAATCTTTAGTCACCTTGAAGACAGAAACGCGCCGTTTTAATTATAGCTATTCCTGTATGAAAACCACACGAATGCAGTAGGGAAATATTTTCTTTGCTTTAAAATGAATTATTCATAGATCAGTGCACTTTGAAGTTCAAGTTCTGTCAGTATCGACTCCATTTTTCATTTGGGTCGATTCAATATGTTGTTGCACAATAACCGGCCTTGTGTATGTGTCTCACCACCCAAACATATGAAATTTACATACAAATACAATGCTTCTCACATATAGATACAGCAAAATGTAAATAACTGATGCATGAACTTTTTTCCAGAAGATGCGTAGCAGTTTTATCAGATAATTTAAATAAGGTTACCGATTCGACTCTAATTGCTAAGAGCAATCAAGTACATATCGCTAAAATGTCTTACGGTTTTCTGTGCAAAAAGAATAATTTTAATAACAGTAACATACGCTACGAACATTATTCTTTCTCTCAATGTAAAGCTTAGAGAAAAGGATGAGGCAAATCGGATACATAAACAGAATAGCAAGACAGGCTTTACACGTTCGTCATAAGGCACATTCAATACATCTTTATCTGAAAACAAACTCTCTGCATACATCTCAAGGCAAGCTTTAAGGTTTATACAAGGTTTGTACAAAGGCAAATTTTCTAGGTGCACCTCACAGCAACCATTATAGAAGCAAGAAACGGTTAGGAGTTTTGGAATTTTGCAATACTGAATTTAAAACTGAATGAGGTTTGAAGTTTTTGAAGTGGTTGATTTAATAAGACAATATTAAGCAAATATTTTTGGCGTTGAAACGACAATATATTTTAATGAAAAGACATATGTTACGAAAATAATCAGTTCGGACAGCTAGATAAATACTGGTCAAGCCAGTGACTTTAACGTCAATCTTAAACGGATTGCTTACATAGGTACTGAGTTAAAAAATGTTGTAGATTAATCACTCATTTTGACAGGTACGAGTTTGCTGGACCCAGTATATTTGAATTCATAACTTAAAAGAGCACGAATATGCCCATTATTTACCGTTATAAGCTGACTCTTATTGTCGGGGCTTTTCTTTAATTGAAAATATTTCATGTAGATGCTATATGAATATAGTTATAGAGGCGCGTGGCTTAGTGGTTAAGATTTCACCACCATGATCGTAAGATTGTGGTTTCGATTCCTGTAACGGGCGACGCGTTGTGTTCTTGAATAAAACATTTCATTTCACGTTGCTCTAGTCCACTCCGTTGGCAAAAATGAGTAACGCTGCAATGGACTGGCATCCCGTCCAGCTGGGGAAGACATACGCCATTGAAACTGGGAAACCGGGCCCATGAGCCTGGCTAGGCTTTAAAAGGGCGCATTTATTTTATTTTTTCATTGCTCTTACACAGGATTATAGTATTTTTGCAAGATATATGAAGTACTGAGAGCTTCTACACGAATACTGTACCTGCTAGATGAAACAGCAAAATTCATAC
>NC_068981.1:28539074-28541328 GCF_001194135.2 Octopus bimaculoides
ATATATATATATATATATATATATACATATATATATATATATATGCATGTATGTATGTATATATATATTTGTGGGTATGTAAATATATACATGTGTATGTATGTATGTGTGCTTTTATGTGTATAAATAAATATACATATGAAATATGCTTACACATTTATGCATGCATATATGTATGTGTGTGTATATAATTTATATAATATATGCATATATAAGTAAATACATATGCATACATATATGTATACATATATATATGTATATATATATATATATATATATATATATATATATATATATATATATATATATATATATATATATATATACGTGTGTGTGTGAAAACGAAATAAAATATAAGAACTATTCTGTAACATATATATCATATGTATATATGTATGTATGTATGTATGTATGTATGTATGTAAAATCGAGTTAAAATGAAACTGAGTGTTTGTAGGTGTGAACGAGTTTATGCGAGTGAGAGCGAAAAATAGTAATATTGAGAGAGAGGAATGGGAAAGTGATTATATTGACAAAGTTGAGTAATGAAAAGGTTATAAAAAACAAAAGAATAATATTAATAATAATAATAATGATAACTCTACGACATTGTAAAGGCTTCGTCGTAGATGTAAAACTTTGCTACGAAGAATATTTCTCAGATCAACGTAAAAGGAGATATCCATTCTATGTTCATTAAAATATTTAAATGATTGAGAGAAAATATTTGACAGACAACCTCATGAATAAGCAGACTTTAGTAAAATGACAATAATGAAACAGAACTGAATATATATATATATATATATATATATATGTGTATATATATATATAAAAAAAGTAAAGAAATCAATGAAAATTATACGAAATAAAAAAAAGAAAAAATACAATATAGTATGTCATGACACTATGTAATTTCTGTATTCTGTTTTTGTTGTGTCAGTATTACATTTTCATAATGACAATGTTGACAATGTTGAAATCGTTAATAATAATAATAATAATAATAATAATAATAATAATAATAATAATAATAATAATAATAATAATAGTAATAATAATAATAATAATAATTTTTTTCAGTATTTGATACCACAGCTTGACTGGTACGTCATTTTATCTTTGCCCGGAGATCCCGGTGTCATAGAGATCCAGAAAACAAAAATACAGCAAATCACTATATTCCGATGTTAAAGTGATTAAACGAATCCTTAATATTCTTTTCTACTCTTAGCACAAGGCCTGAAATTTTGGTGGGAGGGGGCCAGTCGATTAGATCGATCCCCAGTACACTATTGGTACTTAATTTATCGACCTCGAAAGGATGGAAGGCAAAGTCGACCTCAGCAGGATTTGAACTTAGAACGTAAAGACAGACGAATTATCGTGAAGCATTTCGCCCGGTGTGCTAACGTTTCTACCAGCTCACCGCCTTACCAATCCAAAATATTGATAATTGTTTCTAATTAAGGCAAATCGCCTGCAATTTGAAAGAGAGGATGAGACAAGGCGACACGATTGAACTTAGTACTTCATCAGTAATTTATTGGGTTGTCCGGAAAGTTCGTGCCGATTTTTAAGAGAAAGTAAAAGGTCAATAAATACTTGCCATTACATTTTTAATCAACCAAATATGAACCATTTTGTTGCGCAATGCGTCTCCATCTTTCCTTTAACTTGAAAATACCCTCTTCCCAGAATTGAGGCGGTTTCATGGCAAATAAGTCGAAAGGTAAGCTATTATAAATCAGCACGAACTTTCTGGACAACCCAATATTTTATCAAATTTGGATTGATGAAAGCATAGTTCATCTCAGTTTGTCCTAAACTTCAAACGTCAATGTTCATACCTAAGCATGGAAGACGGTTTGTTCGATACTCTAATAATAATTATTTCTTTCATAAGCCTAAACCATGAGTAGAGGGATTTGGGTAATACCATTGAGCACAGAACAAGATTGATAATATATTTTCTCACACTAGAAGATAAAAGGCAAGGTGGCTTTGGCGGGAATTCAACTTAGGTCGTATCACAGTCGAAAGTAGTAATACAAGGTATTTTGTACGACACAGTTCTTGCAATCTGCCAACCATGAAGAAGGAATATTCGGTTACATTGGCTACAGCAGTGGTTCCCAACAGTGGTTCCCAACACTTTTATTTAAATGAGTTTTCCTACGGACCTCTTTTAATATGCTTATCCTTATGTACACACACACATACATACATACATACATACATACACACACACACA
>NC_068981.1:28541395-28549445 GCF_001194135.2 Octopus bimaculoides
ATATATATATATATATATATATATATATATATATATATATACATATATATATATATGAGATTTTGAATTTAGTTCACAGACCATACCCACTACTACCTTTGCGGACCCAGCTTAGTAACCACTGGACTACAGTAATTGATTTGTGATTTATTATCCACAGAAGGATGAAAGTCACAACTGATCACATCAGGATTTTAACGCAGGAACGTATAGCTTATTTTTATACAACATATTTGACAAATGAGTGTGTAATAAATATGAAAATGAAACTGGCTCTTTCAAAAGTGGAGACAGCTTTCCATGTAGGATTAGAGTACAGCGATATCCTCGACCTTCACCGAAACAGACTTCTATTCAACATAAGCACTTTGATCAATTTTCTACTTTCAACAATGTTTCATGCAATTTTATCTACTCTCCCTTTTGATCTTGTGTCAAGGAATATTTTCAGAAGACGATGAAAATATCACCAGGAAATAAAATAAACATGATCTTTCTGCCCACACTATTTCTGCTTAGATAGGTAAACTCAAATAGCATTTAGAATTTACGACAGCTGTTTCAGTAGGATTTTATCTATTTAATACAGTCATAAATGATTACATCATAATATATAATCCATCAATCATCAGACAAAATCGTACCTTCTTAAAATCTTACCTTTTTATAATTTCATCTAAAAATGATGGATTATCTAAAGATGATAGATTAAAATTTTATCAAAAGATGATAGATATTATGATGTAATCTTTTATAACTACATTAAATAAATAATAGTCTACTGTCATAACTTTTAAACGCCATTTGTGTTTATTTTTTTATACCTATGTCATACCAAATGCCCACCGCTGAGTGGGGTCTATGGTTTGAATCTAATTTGGTACTTGTATATCTACGGTTTTCTACTAACACTTCATTTCTTCAATGTTATTTATTTCACTGTGAGGTCTATGTTATCGTTCTTAACCATTTCTGGGCTTCTACAAGTCAATGTGCCTTGATTGTAATGAATCTTCAAAGCAATATCGTTTGTATAAACTGCAGTGATGAAAACATCTCGCATTTAGTTAACTCAGGAACGAAGGCGATTTTACAATATTTATTGATAGCTAAATTCACCTTTTATATGACAATAACTTCTCGTCAAAACACCACGTTTCAGTGGTTTCTGACCCTTTCCGCATCATGGACATAACAGTTAAAATTTTTTTTTTCATACTTGTGTACTTGTATACCTTATTCACATTGTCAACGGGCTCCGGTAAAGATTTTAGGAAATGCTAAGAATTTCTTCATATTCACCACCTGAAAGTGGTGTAGTCATTCTACCTGTAAGTGGTGTATTCATTTCATTCCATCATACTCTTTATAAGCATCTGCGGTATTTAACTGCGAATATTCAACCAACTGCGTTGTTATTTAGTAGAAAGCATGAGTAGCTGTCAATAATCGAGATGGTAGCATCAATATTCGGTACATGCACCGGCTAATAATCGAGACATCCCAGTACATTTGAAGAATTGATACCTGTAAGAGCATCTTTAAATATCGATAGAGAAGTATATGGGAGAGCTAGAACCATTCCGTCAGATGTTTTTTAGAACAAGACATAATTGTCGTAGTGCAGAAGTCAGAAAATACCATTCACATGAAAAACTATTTATGAGCTAATAGTAACCAGAAGTAAATATATTAGTCGAAGCATAATGATAATCAATGCCTCACGTATCTTTTGACAAATACTGGAGGAAACCTCCAGTATTTGTCAAAAGATATATATATATATTTTTTTTTTTGTTGCTATTTTGAATTCATTATCGGACTTTCTGAATTATCAATGAAAGAATTACTAAATATACAGTAATCCTTCGACTATCACGAGTGCTACATTCCAAAATACACCGCAATAGGTGAAAATTCGCAAAGTCGAAACAGTACTGTACCGTATATTTTTTATATTATTTTAAAAATTTGTATATATTTATTTTATAAAAAAAGCAAAACAACACCACGGAGGAATCGACGCAAGCTTAAGTAATAAACCACGATAAGTGAACCGTGATATGGCGAAGGATTACATTATATAAAAATATTGTGTACTGAAATCCAAAATTTAGAGTTTCTTTGTATAATATTCAATGTAAGAATAATTAATATGCTAATATTAATTAATCCCGCGCTGAGAAAAACACAATACTAATCAATGAAGCATGATGTTTTAATTACTTTCGCAAGCGCGGGAGATAACTTCGAGCAGGTTTTAATCATTCTATTGTCCTATATAGCTAAGCGATGTCTATATCCGTTACTTCATGTGCATATAGTAGAAGCAGTAGAGTGTTTCTTACATTCAGCCAAATATGAAATTCTAGCTAAGCTTTACAGAGAAATAACTGTCATTCAGACAGTCGAACAGAGACTGCAGCATAACGTAGTGACCCTAGTCCGTCGCACAGAACATAGGATCCATACCACAAGAAGACAATATGCTTCATCGAGGTCACTAGATTCGCAAAAAATACCAGTAAACTTCCTTCAAATCATGTCCTACCGTTTTAAAATAGCGAGGAAATATTGGATAAGGTGTTCGTAGATCTATATAAATGGATAAATAGTCTGCTTGGAAGAACACATTTAAGTTGCTTCAGTTATTGGGAGATAGATAGACAGAAACAGAGAAAACACTCAGACAGACAGATAGACAAATAGACAGATAGATAGATAGATAGATAGATAGATAGATAGATAGATAGATAGATAGATAGATAGATAGACATTACTCTTTCTTCAATATATTGCACATGATATTGTATTGGGCAATTTGCGGAATCGCACTAGTATTTTCTGGACCGATGCCGTAAGCGAGTACAAGCAATCTTTTAGGTAGCACATTATTCAATATCTTAAATCCATTTTTGATCGATGTAATTCGTGGAGAAATCAGTGACGTAATAATTCCCTCTATAATCTTCTAGTATCCTGGTTTAAATTTTGTCTTAAAACCCATTCACCATATACTATTCATTGTAGTTCCACTCATTTCTAATTAACTACATTCGCAAAAAAGCTACCTGTACTCTTTCAGTACTGGATTGGTTGAATCCCCTGATTGAGTTGATCCCACAAACATGTGGTTGTAAACAAAAACTTTAAATTGTGCAACATTTCTCTACCCTTTTAATATACTGGAAAAATTTAATGATAAATTTGGAGTCTCCGGCTCAACTAGCTCGGTACCGTTGACTGAAACTGCAGCAGAACATAAAACATATTTAGATGTAGAAGTATCTGAGAAAGACCAAACAATACTTTTCAGGTAATATTATTCAATCACAAGCCCCGTCGTTGTAGCTAGCAATAGAGAATAAGGCATATTCTCATGTGGAATTCGAGCTGTCTCATCCGAGCAAAATTCGCAAAATGTATTTCAGAAACAAGACGTCAAATATAGTTCACTGATGAGATGATTGCATTTAATGTATCCGCGTTTATAAGATACTTTTTACTCCAATCATTATTGAAATTAAAGGACATACTGTCGTGTGGCTTTGGTTAAATAGATCTTGATATATTGCTTCCCCATAATAAAACCAACTCCAATGTTCTTTAAATAACATTTATTTTTACAGAAGTGCATCAATGTATGCATGATTATATAGTTGACCCCCAGTAATGTATTGTGATATACTAGAAGCAAATGTAATTCATAGTTATATTGATAATAATAAAGATTAGCTTCGCGTGAGAGGCGAGAAAATGCTTTGTTCTTCAGAGTCGACAATTCTTGTAACTACAATCGTAAAACTTGTTACTGTAATCTTTCTGAACTGGATTGGTTGAAATTCCTGCTTGAGTTGATTCCAAAAACCAGGGAGACTTGTTTGTTTAAAGGGCTTGTTGTCTGTGCAACCTGTGTGGAACTCTACCTTGATTTTGATTAATAATTCCTTTAAACACATGACGAACAGCGGCCAAAAATCCTGTGTTCTATCTTCTCTGGAGCCTCCTGAACCTCTGTGCTCATTTTTCCGCGCTTTCGCTTTTAACACTTTCTTTCACGCGAAAATATGTGGAACATGATAGAATATTCTATAATATGGGGTGATATTTCTGCCAGCTAATTGGTTGATATTGAGGATACGTCACCTAATCTGTGGACTGATCATAGTTACTAATGCTGTAAAGATTTAATTCTCGGTTCCGCTGTGTAGGTTATATATAGTAAACAATCTAGTATCAGGAATATCCGAATTTCGGGTTTTAGTAAATAGAAAGTCGTACTGCAGGCTCCATATTCAATATAAACATCAAGACTATAATGACGTATAGTATCACTTTGATAGAATATATGGTATCAATATCTATGAGCAAAATAGATCTGAACTTGCTACACCCGCCTATCACACACTACTTACACTTGTCTTTTCCTTTTGCTTTGGCTCCAACATCTTTCTTTGTAATCTTGACACGAAGAAGATTAAAAATTACAGAGAACAATAAACCCTCTCTGGAAGGGAATATATATACATATATTTTTAAATTAGATATTAGTTTGATAATCCGTTAGACAGGATGCTGCTATGCCTGAAGTTTACTGTATCTGACTTTATTTAATTCTCACTATCTATTAGGAGAATAAAACTATTCGTCTGACTGAAACAAATTCACTCGTAGTTATTTAGGTATTATTTTAGAATATCCCGCACGAAAAATAAGCCCAATGTTAGCACTTAAACATTTAAGATCTTGGTTCATCACAACAAACTTATAACAACATTCTGTGAGAGACCACTTACCCATTTTCCATGTAAATACTAAGCTCAGCAACGCAAACAATACACCGTACCAAATTAATCATATCTACTCATAAAACACTCCTACAAATTTCCTTTGAAATAAAGCGTTATATTGTGCCCTGGCACAACACACAGGTGCATTGACATGCGTCCACATATTGTGATCACCTATCACAAAAATTACAACTTTTCTTTAAATATTTTTAGTAGATTTTCTATGAATGTGCATACATAGATACATATACACTGATTCTTAAGCCGTTTGGCCCACATAAGGCATAGGCTATTAACCTTTCTCCGTTATTCTCGACTCAAGGCCTTCTTTTCTGCTTTACTGAGTAAAGTCATTCATTTCACAAGTCTTGTTGGTTCTGAATAGTCATCGATGTTTCTATAAGTTTGCCGTATTTATAGGTAAAAGTCTTGCCCCTACACAAACCCATTTTTATCTCTGGAAGTAGGTAGTCTATAGTTGTATGAACTCTTTCCTTTGATACGTCCGCATGGAAGAGCCCCTTCTAGAAGCTTGCTCGCTGCTGGCATAATTCTGATGTCACTGTGGCTCACCAACAACCTCACCGCAGCAAGGAATTGACCTTGAGGTTGATACACACACACACACACACACACACACACACACACACACACACACACACACACACACACACACACACACACATACACACATATATATATATATATGTGTGTGTGTGTGTGTGTGTAACACATACGTAAGTATATGCGACTAAGAGTTCTACCTATTTTTCTGTTGTGCACACCTTGCGTACTGTGTAAGACGTTTATCATATTACAAAATGTTCTGATTAATGTACGCTTAAGCACAATTCTTATGTCTAAAATCACAGCCGATTTATTTCTGTGAACTGGAACCCAGCAAAAGAAAATAAGAATTTTCTTTATTTTTATCAACACGGGAAAATAACATGAAATGCTCAGAATCAATACAAAATGACAGAAGTGGGCTCAGCAATAAACACTGATACATGCGATAAAAGAAATAAAAACATACACATTACAAGAGAGAGAAAGAGAAAGAGGAGAGAGAGAGGGAAGAGAGAGAGAGAGAGAGACAGGCAGACAGACAAAACCTACATATCGAAGAGATAAACAGATCCAGTAAAAGAGAACGAATCTTACACATGGAACATTGAAATGTGCACCTTATGAATGCACAATATTTAAGCGCGCACTAAAGTGCTGTATTTTCATTTATTTCTCATAAAAAAAAAAACGAAAATACAATTTCTAACAAAGTATGCGTGTCCGCATTACATGCCAGAAATGTGGTCAAATCTCCATAGAATCGCATTTTACCGTATTTCCCAGAGAAGGTTTATTCGATGTGGAGTTGAATAAGTTATTTACATATTTTAGTTAGATTGGTAGAAAAGAGTGAGAAAGGCACCTTGAAACCGAAACCAATTAATTGACCAGAATCCTTTCAGCAGAGATGGCCACGGGAAGGCACTGAAGTTTAGCCTGTCATATGATTAAAACGGGTGATGGATTAAGTGTACCAGTCATGAAATCCATGGTGGGATTCGAACTAAACCTTATTCATAAATTTAAATACGAAAGTCAGATGTGGGTTACTACGAAGAATATAGAACATTGATTGGCTACGTCACAAACGACCAGAGAATGGTCTATGCTAGGAATACCATTACGTGGTCATATTCGAAATGAGATAATTCGAGAACGGAGAGGAGTGAAGGGTATGATCGCAAAGTAGCGAAAGCAAAAGTTTCACTGGGTCCGACATGTTGTAAGGTTCACAGACAAGAGATGGACGGGTAGAGTTGAGAGTGGTATCCAAAGGATCAGAAAAGACCATTGGGAAGACCGCCACAACGATGGAAAGATGATTCAGATAAGCAATTTTGGTAAAGATGGAAATGAACGGTGCAATCGTGACAGAATTAGAAGTTCACCGTGACCAGCACCTGATGGTCTGGTCGATATTGTGATATATATATAAATATACACACACATATATGTATACACACATACATTCACACACACACACTCACTCTCTCGCACACACACACACACACACACACACACACACATACACACGCACATATATATATAGGAGTGGCTGTGTGGTAAGTAGCTTGCTTACCAACCACATGGTTCCGGTTTTGTATTTATTTAAAGTTAACATATGTTAACTTTAAATAAATACAAAACTGTAATTGTTAGTCTCTCGCACAATAAAATATACAAACTAATTAAGGAAAAGCACCGTAAAATATTCGCTTCTGTTTGATGATGGCTGTATCCATGTAAAATTTTGGAAACGTCAATTGATGATTTCTCCCTTCTCAAATCGATGATGGCTGCCGTTTAAATTTAATCTATGATCCGAGATTTTGTGAAGCTGGCATCAGTTGAGAAAATTCCTTTGGAACAGTTGCTATACGACCGAGAATCATTAGCATATTGATATCTAAGGCAAACACATTTAACCAGATGTGTTGAGTACTGTCTCTTAACGAGGATCTCACACTTGTAAACAGTAAACATTTAAAAGGACGTATAGTGTTGGCTAAAAATTACCGATATGTGTTTTTGTATTATGTAACAAAGAAAGAAAACATTATAAATGCACTCTTTTACGTCTTTCAGCATAAGGGTTGTGGCTATGCTTCGGCACTGCCAGTTATCACCACCTTTTGAATGGCCATTTTAGTGAAGGATGGAGTTCGATATTGCTACCCTCATTTGAGTGATTTGGTCTGATGTAAGTTCACTGGGACTTTGGACAATAGAACTTCAAGCTGCTTGCTGTAAACATCTACACTTGATATATTCAGATCTAGATGCACTGGCAGCATGCTATTGAAACTAGCTGTCAAGAAGCATTTGTAACTTTTCCCGGAGATTTGATTTAAGTTCTTATCCGTGGTAAGTTTGTAAGCAGCTTACTCGTGGACAGTTAGTGTTTTCCTATTTGGCAATAAAATCCCTATACAAGGATTGAAACTCTTCCACCTGCTACTTGATTTTTCTGTTTTTGCTTACAGTAATGTATATGCAAAGGACTTCCTTACACCTTCAACTGTACACAGAGTACTTACTATAAATCTTAAGATATATTCTTTAGTATTATGATGCACTAAAACAAAAATGTTAACGAACCAGTAATTTAATATATATATAAATTGAAATGTATAATGCATAATATACATACACACACACGCACACACACACACACACACACACACACACAC
>NC_068981.1:28550143-28551136 GCF_001194135.2 Octopus bimaculoides
TATATGTATGTATGTATGTATGTATGTATAAATATATATAATTGTTTTGTATATTTTGCATATTATTTATTTATTGCTTATTTATTTGTTGGATTGATGAAAGTTGTTGAAGAATAGAAGGAAGTCTATAGAATAGAAGCAGTTGGTCGATGGAGCGATTGGCGTCAGAAGAGATTTTATATTGTTTGTTAAAATGTACGTGCTATTGTTTAAGTTGTCGATGTGATTATTTATTTAAAATGTCTGGAAGTATGATACTTACTGAATAATCCTCATGTGCATCTACTTTTATATTTTTGTGCTAGTATATATATGGTTGATTATAAGGGTAAAACCGATGAATGGGAGAGCATCGGATATACTTCTTTCTTGCATGTATTCAAGTGATTTTATAAACTGAGTTCAAGTTACACCATAGTCAAGAATGCTTTATGAGAATGCTTTATATTTCTCTGCAATTGGTTAATATACCACCAGTCTAGTATGGGAAACCAGTTAAAATCGTGTCTTTGTGCTCATGTTTGGAAAGGATGTATAATTGGGGGCAACGTTAGCAGGTATACTTTACTAATCTAAGCACAAGGCCTGAATTTTAGATCGACACCAGTATGCAACTGGTACTGAATTTATCGACCCCGAAAGGATGAAAAGCAAAGTTGACCTCGGCGGAATTTGAACTCAGAACGTAAAGACAGACGAAATACCGCTAAGCATTTCGCCTGGTGTGCTAACGTTTTTCTTTCTTTACTGCCCATAAGGGGCTAAACATAGAGGGGACAAACAAGGACAGACAAAGGGAGTAAGTCGATTACATCGACCCCAGTGTGTAATTGGTACTTAATTTATCAATCCTGAAAGGATGAAAGGCAAAGTCGACCTCGGCGGGATTTGAACTCAGAACGTAAAGACAGACGAAATACCGCTAAGCATTTCGCCTGGTGTGCTAACGTTTTTCTTTCTTTACTGCCCATAAGGGGCTAAACATAGAGGGGA
>NC_068981.1:28551795-28554283 GCF_001194135.2 Octopus bimaculoides
TATATATAGGTGTGTGAGAGAGTTGGTATGTGAAAGCATGTGGTTAGATGTATAAAAAAACAAGATAGAATGAAAAAACTAAAGAAGGTTGTATTATATGGTTAAAATATATATTAAAATCGTCATATTAGAAAAATGTTATAACATTTTGTGTATAGTGACATTGTTTTTGGAGAAATAACCGGTTTCGCATTTTCTTTTTCAATTTCTCAAATCTATTTACCGATGTTGTGACATCTATCCCTTATGGTGTGATTGTATAAGAGTTCTAACAGGAGGAGGTAACTAGGCATTTTTGGGGGGTATAAGGGAGATGATCAAAAATATTGGGAATGATTAGGTTTTGTTAATCAAACATGATTTGGTTTTGATAGAATAAAATGTTACAAATGGTTAAGTTTTGGTTTATATTTTCCAATGAAGTAGGTTTCCTTATTTTATCTATCTTGTGGTGGTATTCCAATGGAACATTAATAAAATGGAAAGATTACAAATTGTTGGAATACACTCTGCTGCCGTTGGCAAAATCAAATCTAACTTTACTTGTGCCTCGGAAAACCTGATTTATGTTATAAAATGCTCGGGCTACCGCCAAAACTACATAGGGTCCACAGAATTATCACTCAGACGCAGATGCCCTCTGCACCGACAGCAGATTGCATTCGCAGAATACAGAATGATACCCTTTAGTTAACACATTGACAGATGTACAAAACAGCGGCAACTACAATTTCTAATCTTTCCATTTTATCAATGTGCCTTTGGAACACCAACACAAGTTAGATTAAATAAGGAAACTTACTTCATTAAAAATATACGCCAAACTTAACCATTTCTAGCATTTTTAAATAAAGAAACTTACCTCATTGAAAAATATAAACAAAAACTTAACCATTCCTACCATTTTATTCCATCAAAACTAAATCGTGTTTAATTAATAAAACCTAATCATTCCCAACATTTTTGATTATCTCCCTTATACCGAAAAAATCTCCTTGTTCGAACTCTTATACATTACAGCATAAGGAATAGATGTCACAACATCAGTATAGAAATTTGAGAAATTTTGAAAGAAAATTCGAAGCCAGTTATTTCTCCAAAAACAATGTCACAAAACTCAAAATTTTATAACATTTTTCTAACGTGACGATTTTAATATATTTTTTAACCATATAATACAAACCTTCTTTAGTTTTTTTCATTCTGTTTTGTCTATATATATATATATATGTATAACTTGTATTATGAGAATGCCGATGCAAGGTGCGGTTGATACAGTTAATATTCCTCTCGGGCAATTTCAAGATGATAGCTGCAAATGATACATAGAGTGGGGTGGAATAATATAGCAACGATATTCTGAACAGAAGAGTTACGCAAAAGAAGTTTTTGCGAAATGGTTGATGGGGTGAGAAAATAAAAGACAAATTTGTTGGACGGGTTTCATTGGCAACGAAACAAGTGAAGCTAGATTCAAGGAGTACAGGCTATCGATTTAATGATAAAAATGGTAAAGTTAATATCTTTTGGGAAAAGCACTTCATGACGTATTTTTGAGGGCGTAGTCTCAGTTATCGTTATGTGGAGCAGTAACATCGTCATAAATGTGGTATTAATACCCCACTGTTGGTCACATCTGAGCTTTGTAAAGGTCTCGAAATTGTTGGGGAGGTTGAAGTAATTTCTGAAGAAAATGAGTAGTTTTTATACTTTGAGCATGTGATATTATCAGAGGGGATCTTCACAAATGGTGAAACTTCTAGCATTTGTAGAGAGCTTAAGGTTTCAGATGGTCTTGTTCATAGTTAGTCGTGAGGGTTGGAGTGACACTGTTTTTTTTTGCTTGTGCAGGGATTGCGTCTTTATGCAATTACAGAGAAGTTTACATGTGGAAGGTGCTTATGCGTGAAAGCTGGGGACGAATGGTTGGAATATCTGCACAGGATGAGGCGTTCTTTGAGGTGACGCTGAGGTCGCAGATGTATCAGAGGAAGTTTGTGATGACAGAAGCAAAACTCAGATTACACCAGAGCTGACAGAATGTGTGTGAAAGTATGTCTCTATCACACGCGTTGACGGTGAGATCTGGTAAAACACTTCCAATACAAGTGGTAGATAATATGCCTTGTAATAGATATGAATAGAAGTTATATCATTTTATACTAACAAATTTTATCATAATCTGCAATGAAATATTAATTGATCTATTTTGAGGTCTAATATTCGGTGAAACAATTAATCATTTATGCATGTAATAAAATAATATATTCCAATATTGAATATAAAGGATACTTGCAACGCACAATTTAGATCAAATTTTACTGCAACAATGTTCCCCTCCTGAATTCATTTATTATTTAACCACTTACAAAAGTAAACGTGATATGCCACCCCGCCCGATACAAAACTTAGTCCTTGCATATCTGTTTTTTCCATGTTATCTTCGTTACAAATATTCAAGCCAAAGTTACTAACCCCCCCCCCCCCC
>NC_068981.1:28554303-28561419 GCF_001194135.2 Octopus bimaculoides
CCCCCACGCAATCACTGACGTGCAAGTGTCCTGCCCATCTGCCGTATTAATCGCACTATTTTAGAAGGACCTGCAAATGTCATGCTGACCCCCACCACAAACAAAAGCCCCAAATGTTGTGTTCTTGTACTTTTAGTTTAGGTTCGTCCATGTAACAATAATTGATTGTTTAAAATTGAAGTAATTTTGCACAGTTGAAAGTTCAAAGTGCAGTGAGGTTAAATGAGTGTTTATTTGCTGGTGAAAACTCGATATCAGCCGTAAATTATTAGAATAAAGTACACCAGTCTTTCGGTATATACTTCACTATATCCCCATACTAACTTGCTTTAATTATTTTATTCTTAATTGTGACGAGAGAGCAAGAAGAAATAAAGGTAGAATGTCAAACTAAATATTTTTGCATATATAATAAATATAATGACTATATAGTCTATTCCTGCAAGGTATGAGGTGTCAGAATCGTTAGCACACCGGGCAGAATGCTAAGCGGAATTTTGTCCATCTTTACTTTTTGAGCTCAAATTTAGCCGAGATCTAGTTTACCTTCCATGCTTTCGTGGTCGATAAAATGAATGCCGGTGGAGCACTGGGCTCAAATAAATCGAATAGCAACTTCATTTCAAAATTTCAGTCCTTGTCCTATAGAAGAAAAAATGTGATACAGTCGAATATTCCTCAATGTTTTCAGTTACATTTTTTTTTCTAAGCATGAAATTAAGTATATTTTTATGCGGTACAAATCTAAAATATAATATATTTGAATTAGAATAATGGAGTATCAATGGCTAAGTTCAAATAAAACTAGCAATAGTGGCTACTCAACTGTTTGGGGTCTGTATCGTAGCTGCTCATCGCCTCCACCCAATATCTATTCTACTGGTGAGCATATTCATTTACACACATATAGATACTCAGTTTCTGATATTTTCCCTTTCCATCTTCACTTCGAAGGGTGCTACTTTTCAGTATCAGTTAGCTGCACACTTTCCCTATGTAGGGGTATGTCACAGCCTTTGTCTCTTTTGCCGTCCTCATTGTGTATCCTATACCCGGTTTAAAAACTTCACTCAGTTCGCTCTCTCTCTCTCTCTCTCTCTCTCTCTCTCTCTCTCACTCACTCTTTGAATTCCCTTCCCGTTTAGGGCATTCCTGCAAACATAGACCTGTTAAATGTTCAGAATAGGCAGATGTCGTACTGCAAAGTTGATGGTCACTAACCTTCGTTATCTGATTAATTTATACAAAAGTGAAGTATTAGAAAAATACTAAGTGGGTACCTCATATTATTTTGTTATATATGCAGCAATTTACGTAGGTTTTGATTTTGAATTCCATCACAGACAAAGTTTGCCTTTCATCCTTCTGGAATCAATGTAAGAAGTATAAATTAGTTTCTAGAACTAAGTTTCAAAACCTATCTTCCCATGAAACTTTTTACCTACATAAGAAATCATTTGTTTTATAGTCTTGAGGATATCTGTTTCGACAGAAACGTTACAGCGTCATATAGATAGTGGTTTTCGCCATTTATATATATCCTTTTAAATTCTAAATTCCATGTTATCAGTGGTTTACTTAATCTTGCACTCCACTAGGTAGATAAAATAAACATTATATAATAATTTATCTAAGTTAAATCAAAGAAAGCCCGAGCCGAGCTTCAAAATTCCAAATGCGTGTGCTCTTGTAAAGAACGAATAAATTTTGCTACACACACACACACACACACACACACACACACACACACACACACACATATACATATATTTGTTTTCTACACCACCTGTCTTCGTCTGTTGTTTTTTTGTGAATTCTCCCTATATATATGTGTGTGGGGGGGTGTATCTATCTATGTATATGTATATTGAAAATGAAACGATTGAGTACTTAGTATAGGCTTAAATTTAGATACCACCAAAGGTCAAATTTAACATTTTTCCTTCTGGGATTGATAAAACTGAAGATCTTCAGATTGTTTCTTCTGCGAGTTGACACAATCGGAGTGAGTTTCACCATCACCATCGGGAATCCATGTCTTCCATTTGCTCTGATAAGTCCTGGTCTCATAGGAACCAAAAGTTTGGTTGAGCACTAGTTCACAAAATTAATTACGTGAAACCCATTGTTACAGACTTATTGATAGATTGATTGTGCTTTGCGTTAGGGTTCTGTTGTCTGTCATAGCAAGCAGAAAATTCCAGCCCTAATAACTTTAGCTCCCGTATCCTTTACAAGTAGAGACTGGGCTAGGAAATGCTAAAGCAGAACATCCAAAGAATAGCACGTAAACACAAATTTCACACATGGAATCAATCATTAGAGTAGGTCTAAATACATAAAAATAATTTTAGTTCCACCGAGGGTGAAGTAGCCAATGTTGATAAAATAAGTTATAATTGTGTATAGGCTAGTCACATAGTGTTTGCTATTGCACTAACAGTTTCTAAAATCGAAGACGTTTCGAGAACTCGGCACGCAAAGTAACTACTTTTATCTGCAACGCACTTTATACTTATACTTATAAGAGTTCATTGTGAATGGACAGTCAGAATCGGAACAGCAATGACAATGTTTAAAACTACTATGTTGCTTTGTCATTATTCCAACTACTTCATGTAAGATTTCAGAATGCAAGTTCAAATGAAACCATTTGGCATCGAATCAAGTTTATAGTGTTCCAGGAGCTGGATACGATACTGAGCGAAATACATGACAGATGATACCTGGCATTAAACCAGATTCACTGATTAAACTGTTACTTATATTCAAGTTGTATTTGGAAGATTGTGTTTGCAAATAAAGATCTGTAGTTCAATGTACATTTGAAAACTTCTATCGATTTATTCCTTAGACACACTGCAAGAAATGTGAAACAGAATGGGGTGGTAGTGAGATTTTGTGATGTGTATGATTTACTCAACAACTTTAATCGATGATACACGTGCCGGGAACTGTTTTTAACTGTGAATCGAACCCATAAAGGGGTCTCTGCCCACCAAAATCTTATTTCTTGCTGTTTATTGCTTGCCTATTAAAATGAATTGAAGGTAGTCAGAGAAGTTCAAAATGATTCATCTTTGGGGAAGCAGTGAGTTGAGTTCTTAACAAGATTCCATTTCACAACCAAACTAGATAAAAAAAAATGGTAATGGAAAGAAAAAAAAATGGTAGGATAACAACTAAACATTGTGAAATAACTTATTAACAACTAGCCTAAGTACCCAGCATTGCTCGGAAGTTTAAAGTATGTAAAAGTAAATAAATATATTTATTCTGATAAAAATTGTATATTCAGAAAAATTCTATCAGATGACGTGAGTATAAACCAAGTTATTCAAACAAATTTTGAAATCAATCACAGTTTAATTTTGTAGAACTTCTAAATATACGATGTTTTCAGTGTATCCTTTAATTGGGATACAAATAAAAAGCTTTGGGATTTCCAACTCGCGAATATCCTAAATATAATTGCCCATGAGAGAAGCAAAGAGAAGCAAAGTTAATTCTAACAAACTTGAGAAATTGCCCTTGAGATTTGTCTATCGACATAGCAAAACTTAGTTTCACTGGGAACTGGAGCCGTTTAAATTCAAATAATAGGTCAGATGTGATTAATAGGATCCGTGGAATGATAACATTCTCACCCTTATGTTTCCCAGTGATAATTGCAGCGTCTAGGACATAGGGCTGCATCACTATCGCCACCAATCTGGTGAGGTGGATCCAGATTCCTGAGCAGCATTGTTGGGGCCCCCTTTTTAAGTGTTAAGTTGTGAGGTGGCATCTCAGATGGCTGTAGAGAGTTTAGGAACTCAGCAGGAAAAAATACAGCTTGTTCTTGATCAATGACAGTGTTGATGAATTTGAAATACTGTTCTTGTCCTGACAACGGCTGCAAGAGATCCCAATTGATTTTGTCGACGGCATCATTACGCGGAGCTAAGATGGCTCGCTCACATAGCCATTGACTGTTGCTAAAATTCTGTGCAATGTTTGGAAACACATGCATTTTGAGATCATTAACAGTTGGTACCATCTCACCACAAGGTAGCTTGTGTTGCTGTTGCAATTCTCCAAATAAATGATAGCAAAGTGTGTATCAAATGAAATTAAAATCCTGGTTCAGTGACAGATCGATGAAATTTGTAAAGTTTTAAAGCTTTTGATAACAACATATTCTCTGTTCTAATTAAATATTGAAAAAGTGAGAAAATGCCACCCTCTCTTTTGCAAGAGAAATTAAGTTAGCTTGGCTCGTGTAGGGTGCATGACATCGCCTCTAATCCTTTCCAATGTTTAATATCTACATGTACGGCCTTTAGACCTTTACGGAGAGCAATAAGAGGGTTAAGGGGGATGCTCGGGAAAGGGGGGTGGATGGTAGAGGAGAGTGTCCTCTAACTAATTTTATTAGGTCCATTCCACGAACAATTATTTGAATAAGTCAAGTCGATATCACTAACTTATGTCACGAGGATATTGAACTTTAAAATTTATAAAGTTTATCGTATAAATTGAAAGGTATTCTACAGTGTATATTGCCTAAAGGACCTAATGAATGAATGACTTATATCACTGTAATAAGAGTTTTCACCGGGCGTGCGTCCGTATTGTAAATATTTACCTTTCTCAACCCCACTTCTCCTTTACTCGGGGGTGTAATTGATAAGGGTATAGGGAAGGGTATTGAAACGGCCGAAGCCTCCCCCACATTCGGCAGGGGAGGCGTCGTCCTCTCTTTGCTGGCTAGTATGTAATGTTAGTTATCAGCATACAGTATTTTGTTTTATCTCTATCCAATTATAATTATTCACATCGGATTTAAAATAGAAAATATCCAGTGTTAATAAGTCGAGTTGCTCCAAGAATATTAAAAATAGGTAATGTAAGTATATAATATTTTTCAATCCATATTCAAGAATAAATACTCACAACGGATTCAAATGTGAAATATCAAATGATAATGAGGCGAATTGTTCCAAAAATATCCAAAATATGTATTGCAAAATACAGTTCTATATTTAAGAGATGAGGAATTATGTACAGTATTTACATTAGTTGCATTTGGCGGATATTTTTCCTCATCTTCTTTGTTGTTAACATAACGTTTCGGCTGATATACCCTCCAGCCTTCATCAGGCGTCTTGGGGAAATTTCGAACCTGGGTTCTCATTGCTAAGGTATTTTTCGGTGTTCAGGTCACTGCCTGGAATCGAACTCGGAATCTTGGGGTTAGTAACCACTACGCCATATTTTGGTGAAATTTTCGTTAGGGAAGACGATAGTCAATGGCCTTATACAGAGCTTCTCTGACTGGCGGGAATAAGGGAGATGTTATCATCACACCAGTGACCTAGTGCGAATTCTTGCAACAGAGTGGAATCTGCTAAAGGAACGCCAGATTCCCAGTGTCGTTGCTGAATCGGATGACGGAGTAAATTATCACCCAAGCGAGCCAAGGCATGATTTGAACTTCGAACGCAAGGAGGCGGAAGAAATTCCGTAAAACACCCAGTCCGACACTCATGCACTTCCGCCAACCTACCGCCTTCGTTTGGTACATTTTTAACCCTTCATGAAAGATAGACAGCAAGGTTGACTTCAACGGGATTTGAACTAACAGGGCAGAAGTTCGGACGAATAAATACTGTCCGAAGTTTTAATAACTCGGCAATACAAAATCTACAGTAATTTGAAACCCACAGAACGTATACGGTTTAGAGCAAGTATATGCAAATATTTACTGCAGAATATTTTGTGCGACGCTCTAACGGTTTTACACGCTAGCACACTACTAGTAAATGATAATACAACTAATAATGATAGTCTCCTTAATTTAACACGAAGTGTTATGTAGAAAATATTTAATTATTTTTCTGAACGTGTCAATTCACAGTCAGTTGCGAAATACGAACTCACGTCGATCTGAGGCCAAAAGACTTTAGTTAAAACTCACGTGCCAGTACCCAATACACTGGTTTGTAGTGCTTCTATCAAACACCAAATCAGGATTATATTTCTTTTATCGTATCGTTTTATCAAAGCCACTACTTTCGGTGTTTCTGGAATTCTTGTGTTTTATATGAAGATTTACGTGAGCGCGTAAGATTATGCTCATATATATACATACAAACATACAAACGCACACATATTTAGATACACACGTACACGTATATGAACACATAGACATATTCATGCACACATAAATATATAAAGTATGAGTGTGTTTGTATGTGTGTATGTTAGTAGGGGCGCTAATTCGTGTAACCCTAGCCTTATCTATTCACCTTCCGCCAGTCATTAAATTCTCATTGACTAGAGTAAAACTCTGCAGTCTACACTATTAAGTTACTTTTCGCCATGTTGTTTGAACATCGTAGAAGATGTTATCAGGGAACATCGAGTTCTTCTAAGCAACGTATGATGACATTAGCTGCATGAGTTATATTAATAGGCCGTGCACTTTCAAAGAAGCGTACCCTAAGATAATAATGATAATAATAATAACACTAATACTAATAATAATAGTAAGGAAGATGATGATGATGCAAGATAAAGATGAAAATAACTTGAAAAATGTAAAGTAAAAATATATACATTATTCGACTCATCATGAAAATCATTTTATTTTTTTCTCTCACTGACCTGCAACAAAGAGTGTAGTGATAAGTCTATAGAACAGTTTACCTCGTAGCATTTATTAGAAAAAAAAATAACTAAAAGAAAAATAATTACCTTGTATGCTTGTAGAAAAAAATACTTATACTATAGCTAGTGGTTCATATCATGTAATAATGGATTAAATAATGTTGTATGTTATGAAACCACTATATTTTAAGAAGGGTTAGTGAAGAAAGAATTCTAAGCACAGAAAGTGAAAGAGCAACCATTGAAAGTATTGAACAGGTAGAACAAGCAAACTTGAAATATATATATGCGTGCGTGTGGGGACGAGCGCGCGTGTACTTGTTTGTTGCGCTATTTTTGGCCGTTGTTAACATATTTATGATTGCAAATGTATGTGTGAATCAGTAAGCTTTTTTTGTATGCGTGCAGATATATAGCGAATAATATAAAAAAAGATACCGCTTTATATATACACACACACACACA
>NC_068981.1:28562235-28565733 GCF_001194135.2 Octopus bimaculoides
ATATATATATAAACTTTCGGATCTTTACTAAGGTCCGACTTCCTTACAAATCTCAAACTGTGGCATGCGGGATGCTGCATATGCGAATAAATATCTAGAAATTAGGGAATGGGGTAGATAAAATCTAAGCTACATATGTTTCATAGCTAGCGGAACCTAGGAAGTAGTAATTATCCATACGACGGGTAGGCCGTACCCTACACTTCAGGCCAAGGATATCTTGTTTACATGAAGTTTAGATTCTCGTTAGGAGCCCACCTGCGAGTTAAGAGGGGATCTCCTAACGACAATGTAAACTTCATGTAATCAAAGTATTCATGACCTGAAGAGTCGCTTGCGGTCTACTCCCTCGTTTAGATAATTACTACTTCCTAGGTTCTGCTAGCTATCAAACATATATAGCCTGGATTTTATCAACTCCAGTCCCTAAGTTTTGTGTGTGTTGTGCAAGCCACGGTCATCATAGAATACGAGCATAAGCATAGATGATATATGTATTTTATAATTATTCTATAATTTTTTTGTTTTGTCTGTCCAACATAAAATTTCTGTGCATTTTCCTTTCATCATTTTGATGCTTTGTGGAAAAAAATAACTGAAGCTTTCCATTATGAATATATTTACGAGGGGGTACCTAAAAGAAACTGGAGGCAGAACCGTTAGCACGCCGGGCGAAATGCTTAGTAGCATTTTGTCTGCCGTTATGTTTGATTTCAAATTCTGCCGAGGTCTATTTTGCTTTTTATCCTTTCGGGGTCGATTAAATAAGTACCAGTTACGCACTGGGATCGATGCATTCGACTTAATCCCTTTGTCTGTCCTTGTTTATCCCCTCTATGTTTAGCCACCTGTGGGCAATAAAGAAATAAATATTATTTTGACTTAGTTTTATATGTTTACACTTTTATCGCCGTCAAAGTATATTCTCCATTTGAAGCAATGCATCGGTCCAGATGCATTTTCCATAGTTCGAAGCAGTGCTGGGATTCTTGCAAAGTGATACCTTTTAACGCCTCCGTCGTTTTTTTTTTTTCTTCACATCTTCCACATCTGCAAATTCCACCAGTTTTCGTCACCAGTGATGATTTAACTCACCAAGTCAGAGTGAGTTAGGTTCTTTAACCCTCGGTAACGGAGTAATGGGTTATTGATGAATATTAATAAAATCTGAAATCAGCGCTGATATGACTCCATTTTGCTTTTCTCTCTTGTCAGTCGTTAGAAAATTGACCTTAAATGGTTAAGAGTTGTTTTGATTCTTATTTCTAGCAATGCTATCGCTTACTAGCAATCTCCGCCACTTTAGTGACGTCTATACTTGTTGTCTTTCGGTTGTAAATTGCAAAAAGCCACCTTAATTTACACACACACACACACGCACACACACACACACTCACATATATATATATATATATATATATATATATGATGAATACTCTTGTCCTGAACGACAAATGAGGGTGGCTTCAGTAAAATAAAGCGTTAATCATGTTCTTTGAAGACAAAGGTGTCTATTGAGGCCTACTGGTGCCTTGCAAACCTTTTGGCAAATGCAAAAAGTTGAAGACACGGTTTACTTCAGTGCTTGTGGATCATTCACTATGTGTTTTCTTGGTAAAACGGCAAGGTCTGCTTTGCTCGTGCTACAAAACCACAATGTCAGTTAAGAGGAGCAGCGTTTTGCGAGCGTGCTTGCACGAAGTTGGTCCTGATGCTGGAGTCGACATTGCTCAAATCTGTCAACTGAGGAGAAGCAGGATTGGCGCCAGATCCTGCGTTTTGATGCTTTGTTTTCCCAGGGAGAAAAGGAATGTAGCATCGCTTCAGATTGTCTTTTAGTTTGTCTTTGAAGCGCAAGAATGGCCTTCCAACTGACCTTCCTGTTGAAAATTGGCCAAAGAGAAGTTGTTTCGGAATTCTGATGTCAATCACACGTGAGAGATGACCGGACCATCTAAGCTGTATTTTGATGAAGATAGCTTCAGTATGTTGCATTTTCTTAGTACCTCACTGTCATGAATATCGTCACTCGGTTTTATATGGGAAAGAGTACGCAAGCATCGCATATGTAAAGTGTCAAGCTGGTTGATGTGCTTTCGGTACAGAGTTCAAATTCAGCACCGTACGGCAATTTTGTCAACATCACTGACTTATACACATCGACTTTAATACCTGGGTTCAGTCCCATTGCGTGGTACCTTGGGCAAGTGTCTTCTACTATAGCCTCTGGCCGACCAAAGACTTGTGAGTGGATTTGGCAGACGGAAACTGAAAGAAGGCCGTCGTAAATATGTATATATATATATATATATATGTATGTGTGTGTATATGTCTGTGTTTGTCCTCCCATCATCACTTGAAAACCGATGCTGGTGTGTTTACATCCCCGTAACTTAGCGGTTCGGCAAAAGAGACCGATAGAATAAGTACTAGGCTTACAAAGAATAAGATCTGGGGTCGATTTGCTCGACTAAAGGCGGAGGCGGTGCTCCAGCATGGCCAGTCAAATGACTGAAACAAGTAAAAGAGTAAAAAAGTATATATATATATATACTTATGCATTTACGTTTGTATAAACATATATATTAACATATGTGTGTGCGTGTGTGTGCGTGTGTGTGCGTGCGTGTGTGTATAGATGGATAAATAGATAGATAGATAGATAGATAGATGATAATTATATACGTATGCATATATATGCTTGTATGTTTGAGTTATTCTATCGATAACTATTTGCACTTCGATTGGCATAGCCACTTGATAGATATGTGTATTGACAATTGACACAGGACAGTTTTAGTTATATGTTACGGAGCAGTAATCAGTCTATTTGTTCCACTAACGGTTCAACCGCTTTTACACTGCAAAACTCATTAGACGAATTTGACAATTAGCGTAGCTAACATTCTAAGATGGAGCGGAATCGTGACGCGGCCATTGACGTTCTGATTATTTCGTTATGAGCCTATAAGTCTACGATAGTTACCGCTGGTATTGTAAAATTGATGCAAAAAAACCTGCTGTTGTTGTTTGTGGATGTGGTGGTAGCTGTTGTTCTTGTGTTTAGCTGTCGTGAATTCTATGATATTGGTTTCAGGTTTACTTGGCTGTCAATTTCACTTTGTAATGTCTCTTCGTGTGCCAATCTACGTAGGTTAAGTTTGAAAAACACAAAGACAAACACAAAAACACAAAGCAACAAACGAAAACAATAACAAACACACACACATAAAAAAAAGAATGAAAAAGAAATAAAAATAGAGATCAAAGTAGAAAATAAGAACAAATAACTGAAGCATTACTGTCCTCGTAAAGTGCAACCATGCTGAAATTCATTGGAGAGAGCGACTGACTACGAAGGTGCGTTCGAATCTGTGCAAGTGTTTATCTCTATGTGTATGGAAATGTGTGTGTGTATGTATATACACGTGCGTGAGCGGTCGAGAGAGAGAGAGAGGGAGGGATTGTGTGTGTGTGTGTGTGTGTGTGTGTGTGCGT
>NC_068981.1:28565743-28567968 GCF_001194135.2 Octopus bimaculoides
GAGGGATTGTGTGTGTGTGTGTGTGTGTGTGTGTGTGCGTACGCGTGTGTGTGTTCGTGTGTGTGTGTGTGTGTGTAGCTGTGTGTACAAGCGTTTGAGCATGTGTAGGTGCGTGTTTGTGCGTGCATGTGGAAGACAGAGAAAGAGAAAGAGAGTCGTTGAAAGAGAGTGGGCAGGTTGGGAGATAAATAGATAGATAGTTAGATAGATATAAATAGAGAGGGAGAATGAGAATGGAAGAGAGCAAGAGAGTGAAAGAGAGAGAGAGAGAGAGAGAGAGAGAGATAGAGAGGGATGGAGGGAGGAAGAGATAAAAAAGACAATAGAAGGTAATTTTAGCATTAAACATGTCTTCCTTTCATAGAATTCAATGATAAACATATATAAAATAAATTAACTGACTTGAATCAACAAAATGTATTCTTCAAAACAATACTACAACTAATAATACTAACAATAATAACACCACATACGCTACTACTACTACTACTACTACTACTACTACTACTACTACTACTACTACTACTACTACTGCTGCTGCTGCTGCTGCTGTTGCTACTGCTGCTACTACTACTACTACTACTACTACCAGCACCACCACTACCGCTACTGGTAATAATGATAATAAGAATAATAATGGTAATCGCTCAGAAACATTTCTGGTTGATTAAATTTAAAGCGTTCGATTTCTTTTTTGTAGTAAAATTTCTTGAACAGAACACAAGAACAATAACACCATGAGTAATAAAAGGAGGGGGTGGAGGAAAGAAATATAAACAAATAAATATTCTCTTTTACCGTTTTTTTTTGTTTTTGTTTTTGTTTTTTTCTTTAAAGATATATTTTTCTTCTAGTTTTCGAGCAGCAGAATAAGGGGAGGGGGGTGAAAATGCCTGATTACACAAATACAGAGGTACGTTAAAGAAAAATATACACACGCATACTTCCTCAAGTCATTGGGCTAGAAAATAAAATTCCGACTATACTCATACCATCTCAATAATTATAGAATAAAACCCCCGGTGTATGCTCTTACCATCTCAATAGTGAAAGTAGAAAAAAAAAAAAAAGAAAAAAGGAAAGGAAAAAGAAAGCAAAGGAGATCAGGAAGAAAAAAAATGCAAAATTGCTGAGGAGCTACAATCTCCTGCGCCGGTTTTATTCAGAAACGTCAGCGGCAACTGCTGGTGTATATATATATATATATATATATTTTCTATGCACTCATGTTTTTTTCTCTTCTGCTTTTGTTTTGGTACAAGTACTTTTATAAACTTTTATGAAGATTCTAAACGACTATGTTCATTCGGGTTTTATGTCTCAGACTTCGTTTATAACGGGTTTTAACGCAGCTGAAATAAAAATCGTCATGTAGATTACGTTATTACTATCTTTTTTTTTATCAGATTTTATATATATATATATATATATATATATATATATATATATTCATTTTTGAAAGTATACGTGATGAATGTTTGTTTGTATACATGCAAACAAAAATAAACACATGCGCACACATAGGCATAAAGACAGATGCTTGTGTGCGCGCACAAAAACATAAGCGGTCACATAAATATAACATGCATTTATGTTTATGCGCATATATATATTATTTATGCATACATATTTCCTCTCTAATTCTTACACTCGCTATATATGTATATATATATATATATATATATATATATAGGCGTAGGAGTGACTTTTGGTAAGAAGCTTGCTTCCCAACGACATGGTTACGAGTTCAGTCTCACTGCGTAGCACCTTGGGCAAGTGTTTTCTGCTACAGCCTTGGACTGACCAAAGCCTGGTGAGTGGATTTGGTAGACGGAAACTGAAAGAATCTCGTCGTATATATATACATATATGTATGTATTTATGTATCTATTTGTGTGTCTGTGTTTGTCTCTTCCACCATTGCTTTACGACCGATGTCGATGTGTTTACGTCCCTGTTACTTACCTGTTCGGCCTAGGAGCCCGATACATATGTGTGTGTGTGTGTGTGTGTGTGTGTGTGTGTGTTTGTGTGTGTGTTTGTGTGTGTGTGTGTGTGTTTGTGTGCATGTTTGTCCCCCCACCCCATCATCACTTGGAAACCGATGTTGGTGTCCCTGTAGCAAAAAAGACCGACAGAATAAGTACTAGGTTTACAAAGAATAAGTCGTGGGGTCGATTTGTTTCACTAAAGGCGGTGCTCCAGCATGACCGCAGTCAGCATAT
>NC_068981.1:28568608-28577787 GCF_001194135.2 Octopus bimaculoides
CACACACACACACACACACACACACACACACACACACACTTCTCTCTCTGTCTCTCTCTCTTTAACTATCTATCTATCATCTATCTATTTTTGTATCTCCCCCTCTCTTTCATCCTTTCTCTATATCTCTCTCTATATGTATGTGTGTGTGTATAGCTATGTCTGTGTTTCGCGTGTGTGTATGTGTTTGTGTGTGTGCGGGTGTGTGTTTGTTTGTGTGTGTTAGTGTGTGTGTGTGTTTGTTTGTGTGTGTTAGTGTGTGTGTGTGTTTGTGTGTGTGCATGTGTGTGTTTGTTTGTGTTTGTGTGTGTGCGTGTGTGTGCGTATGTGTGTTTGTTTGTTTGTGTGTGTGTGTTTGTGCGTGTGTGCGCGCGCGTGCGTGTTTAACGGAAATATATTTGTGCGAATTCTTTAATGGCAGATGAGTAGTTTGTAGTTTGCGAACAGTATTTCGACACAAGCACGACTAAATTTATTCGACAGTGTATGATACACCAGGTAGATATGATTGATAATTCATGTCTGTATTGTTGATTGGGTGGTCGGTCAGTGTGTATATATTTTAGTTGCTTATGCGCGATTGCTTTTCAGAAAATGTTTTGTATCTGGTTTCATTTACAATTCTTGTATGTTTATTACAAACTGGTGTCTGCAATATGAAGCAAAATAGACGCAATTTATCAATACCCTTTTAACGTTTTTTGATTTGGCGATTATGTCTGTTGCTTCACTGCAGGTTATTCATACTGGTGATTTCAATCCGTATGCAAGCATCCTAGGCGGTTTTTTGAAGGGTTGATCTGTACTTCTGAAACAGACCCTGTAATCAGATTTTCCTGTGGAAGTTGGTTTTAATGGATCTCTCTTCAGTGACTCTGAGACATTAATCGAACCGACAGAGAGAGAGAGAGAGAGAGAGAGAGAGAGAGAGAGATATGTTGTGAATTCAAAATATTCAATGTGAAGTATATAGCTCTTTGTTGGCACTCCGTCGCTTACGTCGTCGAGGGTTCCAGTTGATCCGATCAACGGAACAGCCTGCTCGTGAAATTAACGTGCAAGTGGCTGAGTACTCCACAGACACGTGTACCCCTAACGTACTTCTCGGGGATATTCAGCGTGACACAGTGTGACAAGACTGACTCTTTGAATTACAGGCACAACAGAAACAGGAAGAAAGAGTGAGACAAGGTTGTGGTGAAAGAGTACAGCAGGATTCGCCACCATCCCCTGCCAGAGCCTCGTGGAGCTTTAAGTGTTTTCGCTCAATAAACTCTCACAACGCCCGGTCTGGGAATCGAAACCGCGATCTTATGACCGCGAGTCTGCTGCCCTAACCACTGGGCCATTGCGCCTTCATGAAGTATATAGCAGATCGGTTATATAAAGATTTCTTTGCTTGTTTTTTTTTTGTTTTGTTTTTGTCTCTGACACAGTAACAATTTCTATGTAGTTCTTTGCAAGCACAAGAAAAGATTTAAATATACATATATATATATATATATATATTTTTTTTTAAATGTACCAAAATAGTCGCAGGAGTGGCTGTGTGGTAGCCGTTATGTTCTGAGTTCAAATTCCACCGGTGGTCGACTTTGCCTTTCATCCTTTCGGGGTCTATAATTTAAGTACCAGTTATGCATTGGGGTCGATGTAATCGACTTAATCCCTTTGTCTGTCTTTGTTTGTCCCCTCTATGCTTAGCCCCTTGTGGGCAATAAAGAAATAAGAAGCTTGCTTTCCAACCACGTGGTTCCATGTTCAGTCCCACCGCGTGCAAACCTGGGCAAGTGTCTTCTACTGTAGCCTCGTGCTTACCTAAGCCTTGCGAGACGGAAACTGAAAGAAGCCCGTCGTATATGTATATGTGTGTATGGTGTATGTGTGTGTATGGTGTATGTGTGTGTATGGTGTATGTGTGTGTATGGTGTATGTGTGTGTATGGTGTATGTGTGTGTATGTTTGCGTTTCTGTGTTTGTCCAGCCCCCATCTCTTGACAGTCGATGCTGCTGTGTTTACGTACCCGTAACTTAGCAGTTCGGCAGAAGACCGATGGAATAACTACTAGGCTTACAGAGAATAAGTTCTAGGGTCGATGTGACTAAAGGCGGTGCTCCAGCATGGCCGCAGTCAAATGACTGAAACATATAAAAGAGTAAAATAATTTAAATTTTCAAAACTAACTCTTGTTGGTTTAAATTTCCCATCGGTACACAAGTTTAAATTTAGCGTGGTGGATTTTTGGGATCGATTACTTTACAAGAGAAACATAAGTTAACTTCAGTAATGCAAAGTTTACATTTTCTAGTTAAAAAATAATCGTAACATCGTCATTGGACTCATTTTCTCTCGCTTTTGCTGTTGTGATATAATGTACAATAGTTATCGATGCCTATCAGAGATTTGTATTTAATTCGACATATTGGAGTCATAGTATTATAGAACGTAGTCATGTAAGCTAGCTTTCGCAGCTCACAACTCAGCTGGGTTGACTTCATTTCCCAACTCGAATTTCAGAAAGATACGGGGTTACTGTTCCCGTATATACATTTCGGCACCAAAATTTAACTTTGTGCGTTATTACACAAGAAAATAATCAGTTATTTATTACATAGCAAAGTGTGATGTGTTAACTGAAAAAATACTGGAACAGATTCAACTCATCACAACATTTATTCGCATCTCTCAACATTCTTCGACGAAAAGGTGAAAGAATCGTCACAACTTATATATTTTCCAAATTTCCATAAAATCACACCAATAACATCGTGACTTTATTAGATCCATCGCGTCCCTTTTCAAGAAATATTGATCTTGCAAGCTATGAGGTAGCCCCTCGTAGGAAATCTCTCTCAAATCGTGCCCTACTATTTTACAAACGTAGCAACATACGAAATATGAATGCCGGAAAAAAATATTAAAAGATGAGTCCCTCGTTGTAAGGACGTCTTAGATCATTAACCTGCGTGTTCAAGGTTTACTATTCAACATCAGTAACTTACGTGCTTATGTAAGAACTCAATAATCATCTATATATAATTATTGTATATAAGGTGTGTATATAGTATTGTGATTCAGGATCTATGAGCTGCTTTCAAATCAATGGTAGAACATGATTCACTTTAATCATGCTTGTATTAACTTTTAGAAAGACATTAATGTTATACGCTCTCATTCACTTGTCCTATAAAGGTGTAACCTTGTGTCTATGTAGGAAATCAATAACTCTCCAATGATCACCATTCTATAGAAGTAAGCTGAACATTTCAATTTTTTGTTTTATTTTAAAGTTGCCTTCATTCCACCTACACTCGTTATATGCCTTATGCTGGTGCTATTAATTAAGCTATGTTCTGTACCGCTGTCAGCTGAAATTTATCTGAAGCTATTTCAGGTTATATAAGAAATAAATACTTTCTCCATAATCCACTCCCATCCCCCTAGAGAACATTTATCTATTCTTTCGTGATGAAGGAAGATGTATTAACCAAGAACAGCTTGACTTAGAGCAAATGAGTTCTCTCTTCTCGCTCCAGTAGAGATACCACATGCAGTGAGATTTTCAGCTTTCATCTTTAAACCATTTAAATTCATCTATACGATCCGAGATCATTTGGTGAATGTGGATTGGAAATAAGGTACTAGCAATTAGTTTAAGGGCTAATAGTTCTAAATTGAAATTCCTGCTAGCCGTAAGCAGTCGATTCACACATCCTTTCTATGTTCGATGAAGTATGAAGCAGTAACTTTCAAATCAAGAAAATACTAAAAAAAAGAGAAAGTGAATTATTATTGAGGGTTCAAAATATTTAGTTCAGTCATACATAGCTTTATTTAAGAGAGATTAAGGAACATGTTTAAAAATCAAGAAAAGTAGACAACCTACGAGGCACCCATTATACAATCGCTTAACTGCCTAAAAGTACAAGTCAAATTTTTCTTCTCGAATCACTTTAAAGCCTTAAAGAAAGAATAAAGTGAATGAAGAATAGGATGAGAAAGATTGGAGCGTCCTTCATTATAGCTTTGCTAAATCATTGCTGCCTTGTACAAACAATAGTAATACTATAGAACTACTAATGTTAAATTGTTGCCGTTTAATGTCATATTAGCCTTCATAGAACAAAGCTACGATTAAAAGCATAGCTTTCCGTGTAGCTAGAAATATCTTTACCTGTGCTATTGAAGGTGTTCTTCCCTATTATAAAGTTGTAAATGATGAATTGAGAGAGACTTGTTACTCTTTCTAGAAGGTTGAATGACATCCGAAGAAGTTGTCTCCTTGGTCAGTGTATCGGTATTAGACGTCTATTGTTTCTAGTAGTAATGTAAGTTTACTTTCCACTTGTGTGAAGGTATAAGAAGTAGAAGTTAGAGATGGAACGTATATACTTTTAGATTTAATGAATCAGTAATGAAAGAGCATTCACAATTTTTTATGAAAGAAATTTATAGACTAATGTAACAATAACCACTAACGTCCACAACAATATATTTCCAATTGCTTCGTATATGTACCTCTTGTCTTACATCTAAACCCAAATAAATCATCCTCAAAACGCCTCAGTAATAATTATTGCATTTTTCCTTGTTATTGTTTACGTTCTGCGTCAGACGTGTGGTGAGCTGATTTTACGAACAATGACGTTCCAGCCGTGATTACCCACCTTTGGTCTTTTATTCATAATTCAGATATAATGACTCTAGAACAATCTGGAACTCTATTATTCACGAAACATTTTCCGAATGATAGCGATGTTTGATTTTTGGGAGTATTGGCTGGTGATTCTAGCAGGTTGCTTTTGAGTGGAATTAAAAACAGAATAATTGCTAATGTTAATTCTTTTAACTAAAAATCCAATATCAGTTGCGTTACCTTAATCATATAGAAATATATATGAAATATTTTTTTTTTTTGTGTGTGTGTGTACCTTTTGATTAAGGAAACAAGTATCAATTTGCTTATAAATTAGGTTTTCAAATTCTTTCTTCTTTGTTTTGTATTCATTTGTTTATTAGCTGATAGTTTGAATTTTTATTGTTATTTGTTTTGTAAGGCGGTGAGCTGGCAGAAACGTTAGCACGCTGGGCGAAATGCTTGGGGGTATTTCGTCTGCCGTTACGTTCTCACTTCAAATTTATCGACCCCTTTCGGGTCGATAAATTAAGTACCAGCTGCGTACTGGGGCTGATCTAATTGACTGCTCCCACCACAAAAATTTCGGGCCTTGTGACTAGAGTAGAAAAAATTATTATTTGTTTTTGTTGTTGTTATGGCGGTGAGCTAGCAGAATCGTTAACACTCTGGAAAAAAGCTTAGCGGCACTTCGTCCGTCTTTACGTTCTGAGTTCAGCTTTCACCGAGGTCGACTTTACCCTTCATTCTTACGGGGTCAATACAATAAGTATCAGTTGATCACTGAAGGTCGATGTTATCCACTATCCTACCCATTAAAATTTCAGGCCTTGTAACTATAAAATAAAGGATAATTATTTGGCGCTTTTGTTAGGCAATGAGCTGGCAGAATTGTTATCACACTCGACAAAAGGTTTGACAGCATTTCGTTCACCCTTTTTTCCTTTTTAATTTCTGAGTTCAAATTCTACTGAGTTAGACGTTGTCTTTCGTCCTTTTGAGTTCGATAAAATAAATACCATTTGAACACTGAATGTTGATGTAATAGATCAACACTGTTCCTCAAAATTTCAGGCTTTGTGTTTATAATAAAAAAGATCATTTTGTTGTTGTTGTTAATGCTGCTGTTACTGTTGTTGTTGTTATTGTTGTTTGTGCACAGGTAATCTCTGGAAAGGAAAACGATAACTCCAAACCTGTTTCCGTGACTATCTAATTTTTTACCACAAGCATTCCATTTAGGTCTACATTATCAAATGTGTATCTTTTTGGTTTTTGTTTTGTAATCTGTAAAGACTACGTAGTGTATATTTGAGGATATTTGGCTGCTATCTTCAGCTTGCCGAGAGATTATAGTGAGTTACGCAGATTCGTTTAATTTCTGGTTGTTATTGTCTTTGTTATTTTTGTTGTTTTAGAATATCATTGATCGAACTGACAAATATCTACAGGCGTTCTAACTACATCCCTCTGATTATATTTGTAGACTTAATATATCTCTTTCGACATGTGACTGGGTACTTTCCGCTCTGAGTTCGGATCATGTAGAGGTCAAAATTACCTTTCATCTCTTTCGGGGGTCGATATAAAAGTAACATCCCGGGGGGCCAGTCATTATCGGAATTGTAAAAACGCCGAATCGGACGTCCTGCAGTCTTTGTTTCGGCTCTAAACACTTTGAATTTAAATCCCGCCATGGCTAACATACGTGGTAGACATAGCCCGTCGCCTGGTTTAGCACCACCTCTCTTTCTTGCAAGCATTCGACCTGGGTTTCAGGTCCGAGGATATCTTCTTTCATTCTCACCAGTTTCGGCACAGAACGAATTATGGACACTGCCTTCTTCTTGGGTGAAAAATACAAAATAAATGAATAAAAAAATATCCCTTTTACCGTTCACTTGTCTATTTGTTGCAGTGATTGGACAGCGGTCATGGTGGGGCAAGAATTTTAGTTGAACAAATCGACCCCAGTATTTAATTTTTTTTTTAGAGTCTGGTACTTATTATATCAGTCTGTTTTGCCGAAATGCCAATTTACGGAAATGTAAACAAGCAAACACTGGTTGTCAAGCGGTTGTGGGGAACAAACTTAGACACAAAAACAAACACACACACACACACACACACACACACACACACACATATATATATATATATATATATATATATATATATATATATAGATAGATAGATAGATAGATAGATAGATAGATAGATAGATAGATGCGACGGGCTTCTTTGAATTTCTGTTTACTACATCTGATCACAAGGCTTTGGTCAGCCGGAGTCAATAGCACAAGACAACTACTCAAAGTGCCACGCAGGGGGACTGAATTCGGAACCATGCAGTTGGGAAGCAAACTTCTTACCACACAACCACACATATGTTTTTCTTAAATGATGAAATGATATGACTCGAAGGACCGAGATTTCTTTGCTCTTTCTAGAAGGTCGCTTCACTTACATACAAGCGCTTACAGGATTCTTCATAAGGTATGAAGTATAACGTATAATTCTCGTTTGCAAAGGATAAATTCAAATATTTAAGCTTTCTAAACGTGATGTAGTTCCTCTCCTAATATATAGTTGCTTTCTTACTAACTCTTGTTATAGCAAATCAGTGAACTGGTAAGGAATGATTAGAAGAATGTCACAGGGAAATTTTTCAGGATTGACGTGAAGACATGTAAGACGAAATGTTGAGAGCCAAATTGCACCTGTTGGCTGATGGGAGTTGAAGAGTGAGTAGGATATGTATAGAAAAGGGAAGGGAGAGAAGAGGACGGAGACTAAAAGAGAGAGAGTGTGTGTGTCTAAGGAGAAGAGAGAGCGTAAGGAGGAGAGAGAGCATAAGTAGGAGAGAGAGAGAGCACAAACAGGAGAGAGAATATAGAACGTAAGGAGGAGGAAGAGAGAGAAAGAGCGTAAGGGTGGGAGAGAGATGGTAGAAGTGAATGAGGTAGCGATAGGGGAAATAAAGGCTAAATAGTCGAAAGCATAGTTTTCGGCATCGAGCTATAATGGAAGAAATAAAGGATACAACACTAATAGAACGAGATGCTCACACGTACACACACACACACACACACATATGCATAGAGGC
Source organism: Octopus bimaculoides (assembly GCF_001194135.2). Classification (NCBI taxonomy): domain Eukaryota; kingdom Metazoa; phylum Mollusca; class Cephalopoda; order Octopoda; family Octopodidae; genus Octopus; species Octopus bimaculoides. Next base: position 28,576,352 of record NC_068981.1, read on the forward strand.
ACACATAGGTATAGCTTTAGAAATTGCTATGTGTGTGTATACACGAAAATTCACACTCGCACACACATACACGCACACACACACACACACACACACACACACACACACACACACATTGCTGAGTCTGGTGGAAGGTGCAGTACACATGGCCCTTGCAGTCCGTCTGAAAACGGCGCGTTTGATGATACGGTTAACGTTCTGTCTAAATTGTTGCAGTTCAACGCATCCGAGAAATACACGAAAGGGGAAGATGATTTCAAAGGCCTGGTATTCTGGAGCGAAAGTTGCCGCCACATCCAACAACGTCCACTCTTATCTAAATGGCATCTATCTTCTCTTCTATCCTCTCTCAGTTTCTCAGACCATGAATTATCCACAAGCCTAACTTGTATTTATTCCATTAACAATGATCTTAAGAGCATACTTTAGTAGAACTCAACCAGTACTTTTTTCTTTTCTTTCCTTTTTTTGTAATTTCGTAAAAACTCAAGCCATGCACTGATCTGAAAAACACCACTGCACAGAGTAGTTAGGGTACAGGAGTTACTTGTGGGTTGACGGTGCCATATTGGTGAAGGTATGGGATGAGCTCCGAGGTGCAAAAGCAATTATAGTGGCGATAGAAACGACAGATAGAGGGAATAGCATCCTTGTGGATCAAAGGTAAATTATGACCAATAATAGGTAACGCTCTTAGGCTTGGGCCGCTGTGCCTAACTTGACTCTTTAACCAGGCTGCTGAGTAAAAAAAAATAAATAATTGCATATACAGCTGAAGAAAGACGATAGGATGCAACCCAATGGACAGAATAACGAAAACAAAATAAATAGAGAACCACAATAATAGGCCTATCTCTCAACTACCGTAGGCTGGTGTTTTCGTATGATGGAATCAAGTTACAATCATCATTATTTTGGACCACCAAGCCACTAGAAACAGCTGTTGGACTCGTAAAACTCTTACTCAACCCCTTTCATCCTTGATGTCATTTCTATTTTGTGTAAGTCGAACATTTTTATATGTATACATATGTACATTTTCTGTATTTAACATAATTTTTATATCGACTTGCCTAACTTGCTTGTCCATACTAGGCAAAAATAAGAAAACAAATCGATCCCCAGTACGTATATATTTAAAGTTATGATTTATTCTATCAGTTTCTTTTGTCGAGCTGCTCAGTTGCTGAAGCGTAAATGGGACACTTCTCCTAGGTGTGATGCACTAGGTCTGGACCCGAATAACCTGGTTTCGAAGCTCAGAGTAAGTGCAACAAAAAGTTAAAATTAAACCTACAATAAAGGAGGCAATTCCACAAATATTCCACATGTATTTAAAGACATCACACACAAGGAAACACACACATAGACATATTCATACACATACATAGATACATACATAAATACATATACGTATATTCATACGTATATATATA
>NC_068981.1:28577818-28584732 GCF_001194135.2 Octopus bimaculoides
AGAGAGAGAGAGAGAGAGAGAGAGAGAGAGAGAGAGATGAGGATAAAGCTTTGAGAAAGAGAGAAAAGTGACAGAGGTTCAGTGAACGTAAGAGACTGTCAGAAATTCCAAAGAATCAAAGACCAAGAGATACTTTACCATTTATATGTTACTTATAAGGAAGACGTAATTAGACACGTCTCGCAAATTTCATTCCAGAAGGAATGCTTCGAAACCTTACCGGATTAGCAGACGAAAATCAGGTGGGTCTTGAATTACATGCGGTAATCTTCCTGTAAGTACTTTGATGCTCTCAGAGAATGTAAAACAACTGTAATATTTATTGTGCCAAACAAAAAATTGCAAAAGTGAAAAAGAAAGAATAATTCTGCGGTATTTCCAATAATCTATAATGACCAATTAGTATCTTATCGCATAATCTGTTTGCTAATCCAGTATTAACTTATAATGATTCAAACTCATATTTCTGTTTGTTTTCGTTTCTTTTCTTTTCTTTCTTTTCTTCTCTATTTCTTTGCTTTTCACTTTCTCGTTTATAGTATTTCTTATGCTTCGGAATACATGCATATGGTAAGAATCTTTTCTACTCTAGGCACAAGGCCTGAAATTGGGGGGGGGGGTAGAGGCCAGTTGATTAGATCGATTCCAGTACGCAACTGGTACTTAATTTATCGACCCCGAAAGGACGAAAGGTAAAGTCGACCTCGGTGGAATTTGAACGTTTCTGCCAGCTCGCCGCCTTATGTTACTTGTCTTGTTTTCCATTTGTTTCTTTCGTTTTTCGCATACACGAGTTTGTCTTCGTACTCCTCGTTGCTTTCGTATTTCGTATTTCATGTTGTTTGCGTCTTGTGACGTCCTGTACCCATATATGCATATACATACATACATACATACATACATACATACATATATATATATACATATATATATATATATATACTGTATTTAAAAGCAGCAGAAATTCCTGCTGCTTTTAATAAACCATATTACTCTACCTCTGGTATTTGAGTACTCTTTTTTTCCACCTTGTTGCACATTTTATGTGCTTACTCCGGTAAATATATATATATTATTTATATCATTTTATGACTGAACGCCACGCATCCATTTCCAAGTAAGTTCATCTACATATACTACATATGTGTTTGTGCACGAGTGCGTGTGTATAGTCCAATGATGGCTAGAAATGGTAAACTCGAATTCACCCTCACTCCCCTTCTTGAAATTGATTAATAAAACACGTACTCCATAAAAATGTATTGAGTTATATTTCAGTCTATATAATCGATCTCAAATTGATGAAAGTCAAATTTCACATCAGATGAATTCGAAATAAGGACGTAAACGGAACAGCGAAATGAAATTGAACTAATTATATTTTCAAAAAATGACATGACACTTATTGTATCAACAGAAAGAAAATGAAGGTCAAAATTCATCCTGGCAAGATATGAAATCGGAATATAACGAACAGATCGTAACGAAAAACTACAACGTATTTTTGTCGATTCTAGACACTAACCGTCATGCTTTGTTGAAATGTTAATAAAAATAACAGACTGAAAAATCATAAATAGATAAAACTACAACAAAAGTCTTTTTTAAAAATCACCTTTAATCGCTCTCCCTCGTCTATCCGTATAAATAACGATTTCATTTAAAAAGGAAATGCTCGAAGGCAAGTCAGCAAATTGTATTACCGATCATTTGAAAGAGAGTCTTAAGAGCCACTCCTGTATATATTTGATGAAGGATTCTTCTTATTTTACAACACGTCGTCTATATTCATTTTGGTAAACTCCTTGCGTATAAAGTAAGGTTCATCAAGTACATAACATTCGTCCTCTATTTATATTACAAACCAACAACATCAAAAAAAGTAATATCTTCAAAAAGTTTATAAGCAGTCACACGCTTATATGTGTATGTATCGATATACGTACGTGTGTGAGTTTGCACGTGTGTGAGGCCTTTGTGAGAGAGAGAGAGAGAGATATAGAGAGAGAGATAGAGAGAGAGAGAATGTGTGTGTGTGTGTGTGTGTGTGTACCTAAGCACACGCACGTACATACTGATCATATCGTGTGGGGCGTCCTGTGAGAGGCAAGAAACTGGTTTTGACATTTAGTGAAGATTTAATCGGAGTGATAGTAAGAGGTAAACAGAGTGAAAGCAGGGGAGTAATGTGTGTGGGCGTACTTATGCGTGTTGGGGAGAGGAAAACAAACAGTTACAATTTGTTTAAATATATAGTTAGGACAAGATACTTGAAGAGAACATATATATATGTATATATAATAAATAATCGGTCAGATCCAGAGAAAGACATAAGCTAACAAATAGAAGAAACGGAAGCACAAGGTATACATACATACATACATACATACATGCATACATACATACATATATACATACATACATACATACATACATACATACATACAAGCATGCATCAATACTTACATACATAGGTATACAGAGGTAATGATCCTATGAGTCGGTTATGATCACCAGTAAGGTGATGATTAAGTTTCTCTGGATATAATATAGGGGTCCTATACATCTCTGTCTCTCTGTCTGTCTGTCTCTCTCTCTTTCTCTCTCTCTCTTTCTCTCTCTCTCTCTCTCTCTCTCTCTCTATCTATCTATTTTTCTATCTATCGATCTATCTATCTATCTACACAAACACACACACACACACATATATATAAGTAAAAAATTAATGAGTGCGTGCCTTACATAAATAATATTTTCAGGATTAAATAAATAGACAACAGAATATATATATATATATATATATATATATATATAATATTATATTATACTATATTATATTATATTTATTATATTATATCATATTAGAGGAAAAAGGATAACAAAAACCAAGGCAGGACAGGTACCTCAAGTCATTTAGAATATTCAATTAGGTCGACTTTGCCTTTCATCCTTTCGTGGTCGATAAATTAAGTACCTGTTGTGTACTGGAGTTGATCTAATCGACTGGCCCCACCTCCCCACAAATTTCGAGCCTTGTGCTTAGAGTAGAAAAGAATATTTAATAAGGGTAAGGTGAATTTGAAGTCTTACAGCTGTTTCTAGGATATACCATGTGATAGGCCAGCATGTCTGTACACTGGATATACCGTCATCAGAGACATGGTGGGTATGTATGGAAGATCCAGACAGGGAAAATACACAGTTTTTAAGGAATAATGTAATGAATAAAATAATAGATAGAAGAATACAGACAGGAGAATAAAGATCACAGCTCATCTTCTTCCACAGGGAGGGTTTGGATACATCAATGATAGACATATATGGGCTGTGCGGGAGTGAAGCATTTCACATACCCTGTGGAAGAAAGTGAGCTGTGAATTTTATTTTCCTGTCTATATTCTATTATTTACTGCTTCCATCTCCTATCTATTATTTTATTCATTATTTTCTTCCTTATAGATTGTGAATTTCCCTGTCTAGATCTTTCATACATACTCACCTTGTCTCTGATGACGGAATACCCAGTGTACAGACATGCTAGCCTATCACTTGGGATATCCTAGAAACAGCTGTAAGACTTCAAATTCACCTTACTCAAACTAAATATTCTAAAAGACTTGAGATACTTATCCTGCCTTGGATTTGTGTTCCTTTTTTATCTAACATAATATATACCTGCTAACTTGGAGGCCTAATACGGATCCCTAGCACCAGTGTAAGCCGTGAACCTGGAACCTGACGGATAATCAATTATAGCACTTATTCAGCGTACCTATTCGTTTAAATCACCAGTGAACTAAATCCCCCATATTCTGTGTGTGTGTGTGTGTGTGTGTGTGTGTGTGTGTGTGAGTTTATATTATAATAATAAAAATTAATTTAATATTAAACTAATGGAGTACTCAGTTTATTTAATAGTGTACAAATCTATTATATTTTAGTGAGTTATAATGTTGAGAGTGACTTCGAAGTTTCGGCTAGATGAGCCATTATCTGTCTGTGGTGGGTTTGAGTTCATATCGACTCATAATATCCGTTAAGTTTGAATCTTATAGGGTACGGTCAGTACACACACACACACATGACAATCTATCTATGCATCTATCTGTTTACCTAACCGTGTGTGTGTGTGTGTGTGTGTGTGTGTACTCATTGTACTCTAGATCATGGGTTAACTAGCCGAAGCTTTGGAATTACTATCGATACTAATCTTGTTAAAGATTAATAATTTTATACTTTTATTTGAAGATAGAAGCAAAAAATAATATATAGTCTGTACATATGTGTCTATGTATACGTCAGTATATATGTGTGTGTATGTATGCCTGTGTATATATGTATATATATATATATATATATAGAGAGAGAGAGAGAGAGAGAGAGAGAGACAGATCAAGCTAATCCAATCTTCGTTGTCCCACTCATGGACTTTTTCTTCTTGTTTCTGTTTAGTTGTGTTATTTGAATGTCTGGCGCAGTTAGAATAACCTGTGACAATTCGTTCGACCTCTTTATACATATAATTATGAAAACACTTCACTACTTAGTTCGATTTTTACCCACCTTGGTTTCGTATACGGTGTTCCCGCTTGGAAGCTTGGACAAATGTTTGTAATAGCTTTGGCTTGACCAATACCTTTGTGAATGAATTTTGTGGAAGTAAACTGCAAAAATCCACCGCATATGTATATGTGTTTAGGGCTGTTTCAGTGAAAATCGCTGCATTGAACTAAAATTTCTCTTTTGATATTTGTTACGTAATTAAGGCTGCGGGTTGACAGAATCGTTAGTAGAATGGACAAAATACTTAGCGGCATTTCGTCCGACTTTTCGTTCTGAGTTCAAAATTCCGCCACGGTTTACTATGACCTTGTGGAGTCGCGCGGCTTAGTAGTTAGGGAGTTGGACTCCTGATCGTAAGTTTGTAGTTTCGATCCCGAACCTGGTGACACTTTGTGTTCTTGAGCAAGACACTTCATCTCATGTTACTCCAGTTCACTCATCTGACAAAAATGATTAATCTTGCGACAGATCAGTGTCCCATCCTGGTGGGGAATTTATACTCCATAGAAACCAGGAAACCGGCCTTCATGAGTCGGCATAACTCGAGAAAGTAACCTTACCGTTTTTACCAACTTTCATGACTTTCATTATTTAGAGGTGGATAAAATACCGGGGCCGATGTATTCGACTTACTCCCTACCTCGAAAATGCCGGCCTTGTACCGAAATTTGAAACCGATGTCAGTTACGTCATTTTATTCGAAAACAAGACATTTCTATTCGAAGGAAATCGGAGTAGCGTTCAGAATGTAATAGGACAGAACTGCAAAGAATTTTGTCCAGTCATCTGCCAATCCATATGAATAATGATGAAGACTCGGCACTTCTCGTTTCCATAGGGACTATCAATCAACTTGATGTCTCTCTTTTTTTATTTTTTATTATTATTATCGTATATGTATCTCTAGGGGTCAGAAACGTTTTCCCCTCATGAGTATATCAATACATCATTTTAGATAGTAGTACATTGACTGTGACAGATATGTAAGTCCAACAGTATGGCTTATCTGAGGTAACATCTGCTAAAAAATTACGACCCATAACTGACAAAGTACTGATAAAATTATGGCAGAGGCTGTGAATGAGTGAATGAAGGAGAAAGATAGAAAGAAAGTCAGTGAGAAAGAGAATAAAGGAGAATATGTTTGCGTATGTAGGGGGATGTATATTTGCATGTACGTGTGTATGCGTGCGTGTCTGTGTATGAAGATGAGAGGGTGAGAGAGAGAGAGAGAGAGAGAGAGAGAGAGAGAGAGAGAGAGAGAGAGAGAGAGAGAGAGAGAGAGAGAGAGAGAAAGATTAAAATCGGGTATTCCAAGGAGAACATAGTGAGACAGAATTTCTTAGAAAATGGTAGGTAACTGATATTTCAAGATAGAATTTTGACAAGAGAACAAGATAGCATAACGTGAACTATAAGAGTAAGTATTTGGTTGTCTTGATAATCTCACACTTGACGAGGCAAGTGAGGTTTTACCCAGATCTTAGCTCTTAGCATTTTATAATCTCGTATTCTGCTTGATGTTTGTCTTGAAATTTCAGCGTCCCTCGTCACCCCTTTAAACAGCATCGAATGTAAAACCGTTCCACAAATGCTTAACTATTTGTAGTTCACACTTCGAAGCTATGTTCGCTAAGAACGAACGAAAGAAAATACGGGTCTACCAGTAATTTCTCTCTCTCTCTCTCTCTCTCTCTTACGCACATACGCACATACGCACACACACATATATATATACATGTATGTATGTACGTAAATATGTATATACACATGGACACCTTTAAGAGAGGGTGCAATAAAAGCGAATATATTCAAATTTGGCACTGAAATATTATAACTTATAAACAGAAAAAAAAAAAATAAGACTTGAAAATTAAATTCAAAAGAAACATGATATAATCTATATATTTCTTGCGATATTAACAATTCTTCCACTAGACATGTAGTTATTAAACCAAACACATATTTGTCAGCGTCATCAGCGGGCGAAAACGACACAAGTACCAAAATATCAGTCGTTAAGTTTACACTGGTAACGTCAAAAAATATAACCGGAATAGATCGTGAACAGCCGAAATAAGATTTACACATAAAAATACTGTACATGCAGAGACTGTCAATGTAATATAGAATAAAGCCATTTTAGAACGAGAAAATTTCTTTTTGCACAACGGTTTCGAAAAGATCTCAGCAAAATTTTAAAGCACCGAAATCGGGAGCCGCAACATAATATCGAAGAATAATTTAAGTAAAACAAACAAATGGTGTGTCTGTGTGTATATATAGATATATATATATATATATATATATATATATATATATATATATATATATATATATATATATATATA
>NC_068981.1:28585155-28585868 GCF_001194135.2 Octopus bimaculoides
ATATATATATATATATATATATGTATATATATATAAAGTTTAGGTTAGTTCAAATATTTGGGGGACTTTTAAAAGCAATTTCGCTGCATTTTATCGTGAAGAAAAAGTCTCACTTATCGCAAAATGTGAAGATGCATTATTAGCAACTGTAAGCGGCCTCCGTGGACTGTTAGATATCCATTTCGGTATCTTTTTTACCAAGTGAACTGGCACAAAGCCTTATCATTATTTTAAATCAATAAATATTTACTGTCTGTAGCTTCAATTGAAATTTGGATGTCACGAATGTGGTACTTCTGCATATTTTTTTGACCAAAGATGTATTAGCAAGGAAGTGTTATTTAATCCGTACATGTAACTGTCTGATCGTACTTGCGATGTAGAATCCGTTTGTTTTGCTACATGCGATTTAATACACCAGTCGTTCAATTGAATCATCATAGCAATTTTCTTAGTGTAATACCGTTAAATTGCTTCATGGCTCGCTATTAATTTCATTCGGTGTGGTGATCTTAGTCGAGAGCAGGATGGCTGGAGGCAAACGTCCTCCATAGGACCAGCATAATATCCTGATACTATGATCTAAAAGTTCTCTGAATACATCCGGCCATTCGCCCGTACATTGCTACCATCTTGGTTATATGTATGCATGCATCTATATGTGTATATATATATATATATATATATATATATATATATATATATATATATAT
>NC_068981.1:28586308-28588808 GCF_001194135.2 Octopus bimaculoides
ATATATATATATATATACATACATATACATACATATATACATACATATATATGTGTATAATATATATATATATATATATATACACACACACACACACACACACACACACACACACACACACACACACATATATATATATATGGATACAAGACTCACTAGTAGTAAACAACATGAAATACGAATACAAATGAGATAAATACACAAGAAACGAGAGAAAAATGGAAAACAGGACGGATGCTACAAAGAATACAAAGAACGACCATTCATCAGTTGTCGGCTGCCTCTCTACTCTCCATTTCGGGCAGAGGTGCATGCGTGCGCTAATGTATATGCGTTATATATATATGTACATATATGTCTAGATTGGTATGTGTGTATGTATGTATTTTTCTCTCTATATCAATGTGTGTGAGTGTGTGTGTGTGTGTGTGTGTGTGTGTGTGTGTGTGTGTGTGTGTGTGTGTGTATACTTACACACACAAATACGAAGGAATCAATAAATAAACAAAAAAAAAAGAAAAACAATGTGAAAAACTGGATTCGATAGCAAAACGCATAAATAAGAATATGACCGAATAGCGAACGGAGAAAAACCAAACTTTTATGTTAGTGAAAAGCAGAAGGATTGATAAAAGAAAGAAGTAACCGAGGAAGAAATCTGTGGAAAAATAGAAGGCCGAATTGGCCTCATTCCATTCCAATTTAAGAAGCGTCAAGTTGAACTTCGATGTTTAGCGTTGCAAAAGAACTGGCTTTTGCACTCGATAAATATCTAGCTGTCAGTTTTGATGTTTTGTTCAGCGACTATGGTTGTTAACTATGCTTACACACGCACACGTGCTTACAAATATGTGTGTGCATTTGTGTGTGCGTGTGTGTGTTATGTGTGTGTGTCTGTGCGTGTGTCTGTGCGTGTGTATGCGTTTATTTTCTTGTGTGTGTGTATATATATATGTACATATATATATATACATATGTGTGTGTGTGTGTGTGTGTGTGTGTGTACATACAAAGAAGCATATACGTATATGCATGATTGAGTCTGTATGTTTTTACATATGTTCTCAATAGATAGTGACTTCGAAATGTAGCCAAATCTAATTTTTTCGCCTGTTTCACATATTCAATAGTAGATCAGTCTGCTCCTACTCATTTGTCTATGCGTATACATATCAGGGTACAGGACGTTAGAACAATGAACTACAGGCAACGGAACGAACACATAGGAAAACAGAAAGCCACTTGTAATTATTCATCAGCTGCCTCTATTCTAACTCGACGTTTCGAAGATAAGGCAGGACGTACTCCAGAATAGTCTCTTCCTGAGTAGTGGATCAACCAACTAAACAGAGGATTCCAAGGTGGCAAACGTAAACCAAGACAGGAAAAATTGGACAGTGAAAACAACATAAAAAAGCCGTACGGCCAAACGCGAATCTGATGTAGAACGCTAGTAGTTCGTCTTGCCTTCACAGCGGCTGGAGTGAAAAGAAAGTTGACCACAGGTCACACGAGAGCAGAGAGGATGGTGGAGGGAGGAAGTGCAACAAGGAGGAAGAAGCAGGAGTGTATAGCAGTGAAGTAGAAAGTAGAAGTTAGAATAACAGAAAGAAGCAGAGCGAGACGGGAAGATGGGTAAGGAGAAAAATAGATAGGTAGATAGAGGGATAGATAGAAAGATAGAGGAAGACAAACACACACACACATATATATATAAACACACACACACATATATATATAAACACACACACACATACATATATGTTTATGCCCACATTCATAAACATATATATGTTGATAGGTAGTTGACAAAACTCGCAACCGTTATTTTTTCATAACCTAAAAAATCATACGTTATCGAGACGATATCCAGGTTGAGAGTTTTCTTTCCTAATCTAGTTTGACACTTGATACGCCATATTACGTGAAGAGGATTGTTGGAGGATGCCTCCAAATATCCTGATTGATTTGATAGTTACACTTCATATGTTAGTTACTACGTAAAAGCAGTTTCTGTCTGTGTGAGACCCTGTATCTTGGAGTATTCTTCAATTGAAATTCCGAAGTGTTTTATAATTACTGTCGTAGAACGACTGCCGTACATCTGCCTCTGAAAATAATAAGGGGGAAAAAAGAGTTAACTCCCTTATAAAAACAGTGTTATTCTAGACGAGTTGCCTATTAGCGCTTTAATAACTGTTACAACGAATTTATGTAGCAATCGCCATCAATCTTTCTAACATTACATGGTATTCATATTGGAAACTTGTTTACCAGCGACCAGTAAAGAATAAGGTGAATATGACCATGGTTTCGCAAATCAGATGCATCCTCTAGGTTAGAAATGAAGTGAAACTTTATGTCTGTAAAACTTTAAACACCGACTTGTGGGAAATGTTAACTAACTGTCTGCAAATGTAGGGATCAAGCCACTGATCAGGTTCAGGATCGAATTGAAAAGTGCAGTGCTTGTGGTTGGGGAAGAACTGGATAAAAAGAG
>NC_068981.1:28590147-28596853 GCF_001194135.2 Octopus bimaculoides
ATATATATATATATATATATATATATATATATATATATATATGCGTGTGTGTGTGTGTGTCTGTCGTTGTCCCCTAACCATCGCTTGTATGTCCCCATAACCTAGCGGTTCGGCAAAAGGGGGCGAAAGAATAAGTGCTAGACCTACAAAAGAGTAAGTTCTGAGTACATCCCTTTAAGGTGATGCTCCAGCATGGCCTCAGTCAAGTGACTGAAACACGTAAAAGAATAAAAGAATATATATTTATATACGTGTGTGTGTGTGTGTGTGTGTGTGTGTGTGTGGAAACTGATGTGTTCACCTAATAATATTCTTCATGTGTTTAGTTTATCGTATCAGTTCTCCTACACGTTCTGTTCTCGTGTTCTGTTCATACCATCAGCTTCAAGGTCATCATAATGTCTTTGTAGACTAGATGAAACCATTTTCTTTTTCGAGTCGATGTTAATACCAGAAATCATATAGGATTTTCATGACAGACGCAGCGAACTTTTCATAGATCCATACCTCGTTCAACAGCCTGTCGACTGTAAAAACAGAACAAGAAATGAAATTATAAACAGATTTTCAGATTCTTGGTGCCAGTTGAAGCCATGTCGGTATTTAAAGATTTCTAGCTTGTGGCTGTTTATTCACTGCAGCAGCTCATGAGTTTCAAAGACCATTTTCAAAAGTTTTCATTCTTTTTTTTTCTTCTCTGTGAATGTGTGTCTATCGTCTACATGTTTAGTGTGTATGTATGCGTATGTGTGAGAGTGTGTTGATAGAGAAATGGCGTCGAGTTTGTTTATTGGCTGTGTGCGTACGTGTATAGATATGTGCTTGTGTATTTGAGTGTAGGTATGTAGTAGGTGAATGACGAATATGGATGAGTGTATAAATAGAGTTAATAGCAGCAAAGACGGAGAGAGAGAGAGAGTGAGAGAGAGAGAGAGAGAGAGAGAGAATTGGAGGATCAGGCAACGAGATATATACATGCATACATGTACATTTAATCTATCTATCTATCTATCTATCTATCTATCTATCTATATACAAACATATATAGAAATGCATATACATATGTATATATACACGAACACACACACACACACACACACACACACACAGTGACAGATATATGGCAGGAAGAAAGTGGAGGCAGGTAGACAGGTTTAGCAATGACAACAATATAGATATATACAGAGGAAGAAAGAAAGGAAGAGAGAGAGAGAGAGAGAGAGAGAGAGAGAGAGAGAGAGAGAGAGAGAGAGAGAGAATCCGTGTGGGAGACAGAAACATAGGGGAATGATAGACGAAATAAAACGTGAATGAGAGAAATATAATTTTATTTGTCTGGGTTTAGCTCAACCTTTTAAAATTTTCTCTCCTTTTCCCCCTTTTATTATTTCTGCCAATCTTGTTTTATTCTGGTGGAAGATGCAACTGTAGATGTCTTAGTTATTTGTTATTATCTGTTGCTACATGAAAAGTATAGACAAACAGGAACAGCGTAATTAAACCTGTGTAATCAACTGGATTTAGTAATGGCATCTGGTCTTTGTTGTGGCCCACACACTAAAAAAAAATTTTTTAAAAACAAAGAAAAAAAAACAAGAATTTTTTAAAATGTCGCTGGCTGTTAAATGATATAATGACCGGAAGATCAGACATAGATGAATTTAGAAATGCCGAAGTCATCGGTGCCGTGTTGACGACTAAGTTGTGTCAGGAGAAACTGTAAACTGTATTTGGAGCCCATTCTTCTACAAACAAGGATGTTTGTTTGTCTCTCTGTATTTAGATATAGTTACACACACACACACACGCACACACACACACACACACACACACACACACACACTCACACACAAAATATACATAGGCAAATACGTACGTAAGTTTGTGTGTGGGTGTGCATGCAGTTTTGTGTACGTGTGCCGTTGTGAGCGTGCGTATGTGTGTATGCATGTACATTTATATGGTCCGCATGTATAACATTGTTTCTCGCACGTTCTCCACCGCTCTTTCTCTTTCTCTCCTCCTTTTCCTTATCTCTTTTTCTCTTTATATATATATGTATATATATTTTGTGTATATATATATTTATGTATGTAGGTAGGCATGAATGTGTGTAGATACGTAGGTACACACATATGCACACATACACACGCACACACACATCGATGTGTGTGTGTGTGTGTGTGAATTTATGTATATGCGTATGTTGCTAGAAACACCACCAAACAGGAAGTAAAGACTGCTTCCTTAGTACACGGAGATTGGATGACAGATTGATGTTTTGTTCTCCCACTCATTCGCCCTTTTGCTTTCCCAATCCCCCTTCTCTTTCTCTCTCTCTCTCTCTCTCCCTCTTCATCTCACTTTCTATGTGTATGTGAGTATCCCATTTTCCAATTTTTCCATTTTCTTCCAACATCCTTCGAACATCTTTTCTTTGCTAAATTATTACGCTATATATCCGCCCTTTCACCCACCATATTTCTCTGTTGTTTTCTTCCCTTTCTCGCACACTCTCTCTATCTGTCTGTCTGTCTGTCTGTCTGTCTGTCTCTCTCTCTCTCTCTCTCTCTATTCCAGCTTCATTTATCTTTTTTTCCTCTTCTTTCCTGTATGTCTTCCATTTAATTTCTATTTAAAAATTTATGTGCACACACAAAACAAGTACGCAACAATGCATACACATAGATATATATATATAAACACACAGATGTACAGTCACACACACATATATCTATGCATAAAATATCGCGTGTGGACCAATATAGCCATATACAAATATTTACATATTTGTGTGTGTCTAGAGCGACACCTGCGTATCTATCTTTGGATTTTGGATTTGTGTATATGTCTATATGTGCATATTGTGTATATGTTTGTGATTATATCTATGTGTGTGTGTGTATATATGTTAGTGTATGGTTTTCTTTGTGAGTACAATATATATACATGTGTGTATGTGTGTGTGTAAACGTTTGTGTAAACGTTTGTGTGTGTGTGTGTGTGTTTCATGTTTTATATATGTGTAGAAATCAGCAGTCAGCTCCATTCGGATTTGCATCCGCAGCTTCCATGCTTGCACCGGCGCTCTCCTACTTGACCGGGCATCGAATAGTCGCCTTGCCAGCAATTGGATAACCTATTTTTTTTTAGTTCCAGTAAGTCTAGCACAACACCTCAAACACACTCTCCGTCTTTGACATCATCCATAGAGAAGTCAGGGCAAGATATCTAGTGCCAATATGGGTTGCATGCTCAAGAATATGGAATCTACACGATTTCAAATCAAGCAAAAGATCTCCAAAATGTTCATTGCCATTCCCCATACGAGGTCTGAGAAATAAGTATCCGGTCTGTTGCCATAGTGACAAAGCTAAAGCACGCAGCATGAAGCCGCTTGGGAATGATTGACCTGGAACTCTGCTGTGCATATGCACTAAGTTATAGCCTTCTTGCTCACTTCCGCTGTTTACAGCGGTGCTTGGAAGTAAGGTGTGTAGCGTGTGATTGTCGCATTGACCATGACAGAGAAAGTTGTCATGGTCATACCTGCTCAGAGGCCTACGCAAATTTGCAGAAAGTGTATGGAGAAGAGTGTATGAGTCGTACATAAGTGTACGAGTGTTCCTCGCGTTCGGTAAAAATGTGTTTATTATGGTAGTTTTAGCGTGAGGCATTCTTCTAGAGTAATGCCCTTATATAGATATAAATGAATATATTCTAGCGGAATAAATGATGGATTTTTCCCTTATGAGTTTTTTCACGCTAACTACTTGATAAAATTCTTATAAAAGATTTTATCCTATTATCGAATGAAATGTGTATAAATATACTTGTCCAGAAGAAACTGAGGAAAATAGACATTATACAGGTAAGTAGTCGAAACATTTAACGATATTTTCAGGTTCACTTATAATTACATCAAAAATCAGAAATAATTTCAATTCTAGAATTCGAATAAAGGCAAAATTTATAAATTTCCATACGTTTTAAATTCTTGGATTATATTAAGAGATTGTTTCATTCAGAATGTTAACAAAAAAATTCATGTACTTTAAAAGATCATTATTACAAACAAAATGAATCTTAGCCAAAATATCGATGTGTTTTTTTCCTACGACGGAGTTTCAAAGGGTTTTGATAGCAGCTATTACCAAACAATATGTTATTCTTTGTTGTGAATACATTACTAAATCTATACAGCATTTACTAAGCTGTGATATCACAAATGTTCTATAAAAGTTACTCAGTTGCATTGCAACAGCAGGATCTTCCCTCAACAATCATATATTCAAAACTCAGAACATTTGAACAAGTTCAACAAATATACCACGATGCCATATGCTTTGGCTAGAAAAATGAAAGCCACTAAAATGCTACATTCCACAAACGGTAGCTCGAATAACTGAGATGATTTTTTTCCTTAGATATAAAGGTGTTGTATAAATAAGATCATAAGAAAAATTCATGACTGGTGCAACAATTTGAAATTACTGTAATTTCGATAAACATGTCATTTATCGCATTTACATAATTCATCCGATTGGAAGATCGGTTCTCACAATTACAATCCTCCGCCTCCATGTACATGTGTATTTATATAGGCGTGTATGTTAAATATGTAGTTGTGCATATTAGTATGTATCAATAATAATGATACATCAATGAATACAGATGTGAAAAGAACACGAGTAAATTGCATTCTCTTAAGTTGAATGAAAAGACTGGAAACATAATTAATGATACACAAAATTACAAAAAAAAAACAAAACAAAAAAAAACGGACGGTAGTTACGAGTGCAGCGCCATTAATCATATTTTACGTGATCAAAGATGATCGGGAATGTTACAAAATTCGGAAATACGGGAACTTGTATATTTTTGCGTGCAGGTCTTAATCTGTCAACCGTTTTAAAAATCTACACCTGATGCTTGAATGTCTGTAACCCCGTCCTCGCCTTGGTAGGAATTCTGGTCAGATTTCAAGCATAGGTATAATTTTCCTACCGTTAGACATGGAATTGTTGGGATTGTTGGGATTGTTGAAAAGCATCAACAATTTTTGTGTTATTTTGAAAGGTCCGTTTAAAGATTTACGCATTACAGGCCTCTACATGTGATATTGAAATTTCAAACATGCATTTATAGTAATATAGTTCATGAAGTATAAGTATAAGACATTAATCAACCAGAATGAGAAATTATGGATTCGGCAGTGATTTATACGGGGATTATTAAGTGCAATAGAAATCATCCGCACGAAAATAAACATATGCATAAATATATAAATAAATTTCCTTATATTTCAAAAAGTTTTAATTAAAAGAAGTCCTTCATCATTTGCAATGATATATCTTCTTGAGAAATATTTCTTATTGTAAAATTACGTAAGAATTTGTTAAATAAAGAGACATATACATACATGTGAATAAACACACACACATATAAGTATATGTATACACGCACATAAATATATACACACATACACACGCATATACATTTGCTTAAACATGCTTTCACGTATGTCGATAGGCATATGTTGTTTTCGATGGAACAATAATATTAATATTATTTCTCATTTTGAAAGCATTTTATCAAGTTATTTTACCATAGCACATTTGGGAATTGAATTCATATTTTTATAGAATCTCGCTCACACATGCACACACATGCCCACAAGACATGATTTAGAAAGAGATCATTGTAAGTGTGTGTGTGTGTGTGTGTGTATGCATATGTGTGTGTGTTTGTGTGTGCGTGTGTTTGTGAGTGTGTTTGTATACATGTATATATATGTATATAATTATTTGTTTATATATATAATACATAAAAATAAGGCAAAAGCACACACACATATGGGCACACAATTCGTTGCTTTTCATTGCTAGGTTTTTAGCGAAGTTATACGATATCAGCAACAAAAATAAAATATATATGAATAAAGTATAAAGAGATAGAAATGGCAAAATATAATTAGACAGAATAATATGGGATGTTCTAAGTAAATTAGAGAATAGTAAAGATTACACTGAGTATTGGGAGATCAATTAATGTGTAAATTAAAAAAGTAGCGAAACACAATGAGTGCTAATTTGTAATATGTAAATTTAGTGAACGCTAAGAGAATGTGCGAGGATAGAAGATAAAGGATATGACAGTTAAGTACTGGTCTGTTTTACGGTCGTGTAGTCTTCCAGTATTTTAAGAGAACATATCAAAATGGATGTATTTGGTAAATATTCCTAATCTGGCATTTACATTATATGCACTAGTATTGAAATTTTTGTTTTAGAGCAATAGGTTCTTTCTTAGTTATACTTCAGTCATTTCTCTCTTTTCATAATAATATAATCTGCATCGCTGAAAGATCTTCCATTTGATATTGAAAATCATGGACATGTTGAATACACGTGTCCGATGCGTTTGGTATTTAGGTGTATTTATTAATACGAATACGTGTGTAAGATGTGTTATTTTAAAATGTGAGCATGTATAATGTGTGTGTATATATTTATTTATTTATTTATTTATGTGTTTCAGCCAAGTGGCTGCGGTCATGCTGGTGCACCACCGCGATTTTCACGTTCCTTGCATAGCTCTTCTCCCCCACCTGACATGGCCCAATCAAGAGTTTTGATGGCACATCTGGTGTATAAGAGAATTTGACATAGCTGCCCTAAACTGCGTCTCATTACGAGCCATTGGT